>NW_026683857.1:0-19000 GCF_030247195.1 Topomyia yanbarensis | reverse complement strand
GCTCTATCAAGCCATTAGAGCGAAAGAGAGAATCATTCGAGTGTGCGTTTCTGGTGGTCAAATTGATTGTTTCTCTCGCTTTTACACTTTCCAATTCGTTGATTGACGTCCTTGAGTTGCGTTTAGTTCAGTTTTACTCGTGATCGCGCGTGCATGTGTGGTGTCGACTGTCGCGAAATAGGAAAAAATTCCTGGAAAACCACACGGTTTCATGTTTTACCTTTATTAGAATGGAAATGATTTCTTGTCGGAAGCAGTTTCTCCGACTGATACGGACCCGGAGAACGCAAGTTTCGGTGAATCTGGATGGATTTGTGCACAGGTAAAAAAATATAGGGAAAGTTTTTACATCTCCTAAGTTGTCCCTTATTTTTTGTTGGACACGCGTCACGGTTTAAATACTCAGCTGACAGTAACCGTTCATGTGTTTTGCCGTGTACTGCTTAGAAATTGCAAAAAAAATCCTAGAAATAGTACAGCATTTTATATTTTTCTTTTGTTTTAAATTCAGTACGGATTTTCTGTCGAAAGCAGTTTCCACGGCGGACACGACTGTATTGCATTGCAATGACTACGGAAAACGCCGGTTCCGGCAAATCTGGCAGGATTTGTGCAAAACACCAACAAGGGGTCTGCACAGGTAAGAGTTTTGAAATTAATTTAGGACATGTTTTTACATGAAATTGCACGAGTCCTTTATTTTTTATTAAACACGAGCCGTGGTTTCGATACTCGTACTGACAGAAACCTTTCATTTCTACCTATTTGCTTGTGTGAAAAATAGAGTACCATTTATCCGATCCGTCATCGGTACCGGAACGTCAAAATTAGTTGCATCTCAGTCGAACACATTCCGGAACCGATTTGTAATTCTGAATGGATTCCAGATCAAATGCGACTCAACCGGTTGTTACATTTGAGCTGGAATCAATTCAGTGTTCCGAATGGTTTGACCGGGATGATGTCCCTATAAAGAAGTTCACACACAGTATCAACGGCAAGGAGAGTGTTAACGTACGGAAGGCGTGAATGTACATGCGAATACATTTAACTTAAGGACGATTCAGACGATACATCAGCTTCCGTCAACGTCGGCGGAACGTCGCCGTTCCGTCACGATAAGCTCGCAGTCACGCATTTCTCGTGTGCACGTTCACACGTACCGTACGTCAAAACGTTTCGTGCCGTTGATGTTGTGCGTGAATGCCTCCATATAATTGCATGTAACTAATCTCAACGTTCCGTACCGGTGACGGAAGCCTGATGTATCGTGTGAATCGTACTTTATCCGAACAGAACGGTGACGTGACGTTGACCTTCGGTATCGTCAACGTTGATATTCTGTTTGAACTAAAAGCGACAAGTCTGGGCCCTTTATCAGTCGCGTCACCGAGTTAAGTACGATTCACACCATACATCAGGCTTCCGTCACCGTAACGGAATATCAAGATTAGTTACATGCAGTTAAATGGAAGCATTCACACACAACATCAACGGAACGGAACGTTTTGACGTACGGCACGTGTGAACGGGCACAAGAGAAAAGTGGTGACGTTCCGTTGACTTTGACGGAAGCTGATGTATCGTCTGAATCGTCCTTTACTAGAACAAAATATCCTTCAAGTCACTAATGTCGTTTTTGGGTGAAGTGAAACCGAGTCAGGTTCTACCCCAACTGGTGTCAAAATATATAAACTGATTTAGAATTTTAGTATTTTAGACTTTTAAAATTTTAGAATTTTAGAATTTTAGAATTTTAGAATTTTAGAATTTTAGAATTTTAGAATTTTAGAATTTTAGAATTTTAGAATTTTAGAATTTTAGAATTTTAGAATTTTAGAATTTTAGAATTTTAGAATTTTAGAATTTTAGAATTTTAGAATTTTAGAATTTTAGAATTTTAGAATTTTAGAATTTTAGAATTTTAGAATTTTAGAATTTTAGAATTTTAGAATTTTAGAATTTTAGAATTTTAGAATTTTAGAATTTTAGAATTTTAGAATTTTAGAATTTTAGAATTTTAGAATTTTAGAATTTTAGAATTTTAGAATTTTAGAATTTTAGAATTTTAGAATTTTAGAATTTTAGAGTCTTAGAATTTTAGAATTTTAGAATTTTAGAATTCTAGAATTGTAGAATTTTAGAATTTTAGAATTTTAGAATTTTAGAATTTTAGAATTTTAGAATTCTAGAATTTTAGAATTTTAGAATTTTAGAATTTTAGAATTTTAGAATTTTAGAATTTTAGAATTTTAGAATTTTAGAATTTTAGAATTTTAGAATTTTAGAATTTTAGAATTTTAGAATTTTAGAATTTTAGAATTTTAGAATTTTAGAATTTTAGAATTTTAGAATTTTAGAATTTTAGAATTTTAGAATTTTAGAATTTTAGAATTTTAGAATTTTAGAATTTTAGAATTTTAGAATTTTAGAATTTTAGAATTTTAGAATTTTAGAATTTTAGAATTTTAGAATTTTAGAATTTTAGAATTTTAGAATTTTAGAATTTTAGAATTTTAGAATTTTAGAATTTTAGAATTTTAGAATTTTAGAATTTTAGAATTTTAGAATTTTAGAATTTTAGAATTTTAGAATTTTAGAATTTTAGAATTTTAGAATTTTAGAATTTTAGAATTTTAGAATTTTAGAATTTTAGAATTTTAGAATTTTAGAATTTTAGAATTTTAGAATTTTAGAATTTTAGAATTTTAGAATTTTAGAATTTTAGAATTTTAGAATTTTAGAATTTTAGAATTTTAGAATTTTAGAATTTTAGAATTTTAGAATTTTAGAATTTTAGAATTTTAGAATTTTAGAATTTTAGAATTTTAGAATTTTAGAATTTTAGAATTTTAGAATTTTAGAATTTTAGAATTTTAGAATTTTAGAATTTTAGAATTTTAGAATTTTAGAATTTTAGAATTTTAGAATTTTAGAATTTTAGAATTTTAGAATTTTAGAATTTTAGAATTTTAGAATTTTAGAATTTTAGAATTTTAGAATTTTAAGAATTTTAGAATTTTAGAATTTTAGAATTTAGAATTTTAGAATTTTAGAATTTTAGAATTTTAGAATTTTAGAATTTTAGAATTTTAGAATTTTAGAATTTTAGAATTTAGAATTTTAGAATTTTAGAATTTTAGAATTTTAGAATTTTAGAATTTAGAATTTTAGATTTTAGAATTTTAGAATTTAGAATTTTAGAATTTTAGAATTTTAGAATTTTAGAATTTTAGAATTTTAGAATTTTAGAATTTTAGAATTTAGAATTTTAGAATTTTAGAATTTTAGAATTTTAGAATTTTAGAATTTAGATTTTAGAATTTTAGAATTTTAGATTTTAGAATTTTAGAATTTTAGATTTTAGAATTTTAGAATTTTAGAATTTTAGAATTTTAGAATTTTAGAATTTTAGAATTTTAGAATTTTAGAATTTTAGAATTTTAGAATTTTAGAATTTTAGAATTTTAGAATTTTAGAATTTTAGAATTTTAGAATTTTAGAATTTTCAGAATTTTAGATTTAGAATTTTAGAATTTTAGAATTTTAGAATTTTAGAATTTTAGAATTTTAGAATTTTAGAATTTTAGAATTTTAGAATTTTAGAATTTTAGAATTTTAGAATTTTAGAATTTTAGAATTTTAGAATTTAGAATTTTAGAATTTTAGAATTTTAGAATTTAGAATTTTAGAATTTTAGAATTTTAGAATTTTAGAATTTTAGAATTTTAGAATTTTAGAATTTTAGATTTTAGAATTTTAGAATTTTAGAATTTTTAGAATTTTAGAATTTTAGAATTTTAGAATTTTAGAATTTTAGAATTTTAGAATTTTAGAATTTTAGAATTTTAGAATTTAGAATTTTAGAATTTTAGAATTTTAGAATTTTAGAATTTTAGAATTTTAGAATTTTAGAATTTTAGAATTTTAGAATTTAGAATTTTAGAATTTTAGAATTTTAGAATTTTAGAATTTTAGAATTTTAGAATTTTAGAATTTTAGAATTTAGAATTTTAGAATTTTAGAATTTTAGAATTTTAGAATTTTAGAATTTTAGAATTTTAGAATTTAGAATTTTAGAATTTTAGAATTTTAGAATTTTAGAATTTTAGAATTTTAGAATTTTAGACATTTTAGAATTTTAGAATTTTAGAATTTTAGAATTTTAGAATTTTAGAATTTTAGAATTTTAAGAATTTTAGAATTTTAGAATTTTAGATTTTAGAATTTTAGAATTTTAGAATTTTAGAATTTTAGAATTTTAGAATTTTAGAATTTTAGAATTTTAGAATTTATAGAATTTTAGAATTTTAGAATAGATTTTAGAATTTTAGAATTTTAGAATTTTAGAAATTTTAGAATTTTAGAATTTTAGAATTTTAGAATTTTAGAATTTTAGAATTTTAGAATTTTAGAATTTCTTTAGAATTTTAGAATTTTAGAATTTTAGAATTTTAGAATTTTAGAATTTTAGAATTTTAGAATTTTAGAATTTTAGAATTTTAGAATTTTAGAATTTTAGAATTTTAGAATTTTAGAATTTTAGAATTTTAGAATTTTAGAATTTTAGAATTTTAGAATTTTAGAATTTTAGAATTTTAGAATTTTAGAATTTTAGAATTTTAGAATTTTAGAATTTTAGAATTTTAGAATTTTAGAATTTTAGAATTTTAGAATTTTAGAATTTTAGAATTTTAGAATTTAGAATTTTAGAATTTTAGAATTTTAGAATTTTAGAATTTTAGAATTTTAGAATTTTAGAATTTTAGAATTTTAGAATTTTAGAATTTTAGAATTTTAGAATTTTAGAATTTTAGAATTTTAGAATTTTAGAATTTTGAATTTTAGAATTTTAGAATTTTAGAATTTTAGAATTTTAGAATTTTAGAATTTTAGAATTTTAGAATTTTAGAATTTTAGAATTTTAGAATTTTAGGAATTTTAGAATTTTAGATTTTAGAATTTTAGAATTTTAGAATTTTAGAATTTTAGAATTTTAGAATTTTAGAATTTTAGAATTTTAGAATTTTAGAATTTTAGAATTTTAGAATTTTAGAATTTTAGAATTTTAGAATTTTAGAATTTTAGAATTTTAGAATTTTAGAATTTTAGAATCTTTAGAATTTTAGAATTTTAGAATTTTAGAATTTTAGAATTTTAGAATTTTAGAATTTTAGAATTTTAGAATTTTAGAATTTTAGAATTTTAGAATTTTAGAATTTTAGAATTTTAGAATTTTAGAATTTTAGAATTTTAGAATTTTAGAATTTTAGAATTTTAGAATTTTAGAATTTTAGAATTTTAGAATTTTAGAATTTTAGAATTTTAGAATTTTAGAATTTTAGAATTTTAGAATTTTAGAATTTTAGAATTTTAGAATTTTAGAATTTTAGAATTTTAGAATTTTAGAATTTTAGAATTTTAGAATTTTAGAATTTTAGAATTTTAGAATTTTAGAATTTTAGAATTTTAGAATTTTAGAATTTTAGAATTTTAGAATTTTAGAATTTTAGAATTTTAGAATTTTAGAATTTTAGAATTTTAGAATTTTAGAATTTTAGAATTTTAGAATTTTAGAATTTTAGAATTTTAGAATTTTAGAATTTTAGAATTTTAGAATTTTAGAATTTTAGAATTTTAGAATTTTAGAATTTTAGAATTTTAGAATTTTAGAATTTTAGAATTTTAGAATTTTAGAATTTTAGAATTAATTAGAATTTTAGAATTTTAGAATTTTAGAATTTTAGAATTTTAGAATTTTAGAATTTTAGAATTTTAGAATTTATTTAGAATTTTAGAATTTTAGAATTTTAGAATTTTAGAATTTTAGAATTTTAGAATTTTAGAATTTTAGAATTTTAGAATTTTAGAATTTTAGAATTTTAGAATTTTAGAATTTTAGAATTTTAGAATTTTAGAATTTTAGAATTTTAGAATTTTAGAATTTTAGAATTTTAGAATTTTAGAATTTTAGAATTTTAGAATTTTAGAATTTTAGAATTTTAGAATTTTAGAATTTTAGAATTTTAGAATTTTAGAATTTTAGAATTTTAGAATTTTAGAATTTTAGAATTTTAGAATTTTAGAATTTTAGAATTTTAGAATTTTAGAATTTTAGAATTTTAGAATTTTAGAATTTTAGAATTTTAGAATTTTAGAATTTTAGAATTTTAGAATTTTAGAATTTTAGAATTTTAGAATTTTAGAATTTTAGAATTTTAGAATTTTAGAATTTTAGAATTTTAGAATTTTAGAATTTTAGAATTTTAGAATTTTAGAATTTTAGAATTTTAGAATTTTAGAATTTTAGAATTTTAGAATTTTAGAATTTTAGAATTTTAGAATTTTAGAATTTTAGAATTTTAGAATTTTAGAATTTTAGAATTTTAGAATTTTAGAATTTTAGAATTTTAGAATTTTAGAATTTTAGAATTTTAGAATTTTAGAATTTTAGAATTTTAGAATTTTAGAATTTTAGAATTTTAGAATTTTAGAATTTTAGAATTTTAGAATTTTAGAATTTTAGAATTTTATGAATTTTAGAATTTTAGAATTTTAGAATTTTAGAATTTTAGAATTTTAGAATTTTAGAATTTTAGAATTTTAGAATTTTAGAATTTTAGAATTTTTAGAATTTTAGAATTAGAATTTTAGAATTTTAGAATTTTAGAATTTTAGAATTTTAGAATTTTAGAATTTTAGAATTTTAGAATTTTAGAATTTTAGAATTTTAGAATTTTAGAATTTTAGAATTTTAGAATTTTAGAATTTTAGAATTTTAGAATTTTAGAATTTTAGAATTTTAGAATTTTAGAATTTTAGAATTTTAGAATTTTAGAATTTTAGAATTTTAGAATTTTAGAATTTTAGAATTTTAGAATTTTAGAATTTTAGAATTTTAGAATTTTAGAATTTTAGAATTTTAGAATTTTAGAATTTTAGAATTTTAGAATTTTAGAATTTTAGAATTTTAGAATTTTAGAATTTTAGAATTTTAGAATTTTAGAATTTTAGAATTTTAGAATTTTAGAATTTTAGAATTTTAGAATTTTAGAATTTTAGAATTTTAGAATTTTAGAATTTTAGAATTTTAGAATTTTAGAATTTTAGAATTTTAGAATTTTAGAATTTTAGAATTTTAGAATTTTAGAATTTTAGAATTTTAGAATTTTAGAATTTTAGAATTTTAGAATTTTAGAATTTTAGAATTTTAGAATTTTAGAATTTTAGAATTTTAGAATTTTAGAATTTTAGAATTTTAGAATTTTAGAATTTTAGAATTTTAGAATTTTAGAATTTTAGAATTTTAGAATTTTAGAATTTTAGAATTTTAGAATTTTAGAATTTTAGAATTTTAGAATTTTAGAATTTTAGAATTTTAGAATTTTAGAATTTTAGAATTTTAGAATTTTAGAATTTTAGAATTTTAGAATTTTAGAATTTTAGAATTTTAGAATTTTAGAATTTTAGAATTTTAGAATTTTAGAATTTTAGAATTTTAGAATTTTAGAATTTTAGAATTTTAGAATTTTAGAATTTTAGAATTTTAGAATTTTAGAATTTTAGAATTTTAGAATTTTAGAATTTTAGAATTTTAGAATTTTAGAATTTTAGAATTTTAGAATTTTAGAATTTTAGAATTTTAGAATTTTAGAATTTTAGAATTTTAGAATTTTAGAATTTTAGAATTTTAGAATTTTAGAATTTTAGAATTTTAGAATTTTAGAATTTTAGAATTTTAGAATTTTAGAATTTTAGAATTTTAGAATTTTAGAATTTTAGAATTTTAGAATTTTAGAATTTTAGAATTTTAGAATTTTAGAATTTTAGAATTTTAGAATTTTAGAATTTTAGAATTTTAGAATTTTAGAATTTTAGAATTTTAGAATTTTAGAATTTTAGAATTTTAGAATTTTAGAATTTTAGAATTTTAGAATTTTAGAATTTTAGAATTTTAGAATTTTAGAATTTTAGAATTTTAGAATTTTAGAATTTTAGAATTTTAGAATTTTAGAATTTTAGAATTTTAGAATTTTAGAATTTTAGAATTTTAGAATTTTAGAATTTTAGAATTTTAGAATTTTAGAATTTTAGAATTTTAGAATTTTAGAATTTTAGAATTTTAGAATTTTAGAATTTTAGAATTTTAGAATTTTAGAATTTTAGAATTTTAGAATTTTAGAATTTTAGAATTTTAGAATTTTAGAATTTTAGAATTTTAGAATTTTAGAATTTTAGAATTTTAGAATTTTAGAATTTTAGAATTTTAGAATTTTAGAATTTTAGAATTTTAGAATTTTAGAATTTTAGAATTTTAGAATTTTAGAATTTTAGAATTTTAGAATTTTAGAATTTTAGAATTTTAGAATTTTAGAATTTTAGAATTTTAGAATTTTAGAATTTTAGAATTTTAGAATTTTAGAATTTTAGAATTTTAGAATTTTAGAATTTTAGAATTTTAGAATTTTAGAATTTTAGAATTTTAGAATTTTAGAATTTTAGAATTTTAGAATTTTAGAATTTTAGAATTTTAGAATTTTAGAATTTTAGAATTTTAGAATTTTAGAATTTTAGAATTTTAGAATTTTAGAATTTTAGAATTTTAGAATTTTAGAATTTTAGAATTTTAGAATTTTAGAATTTTAGAATTTTAGAATTTTAGAATTTTAGAATTTTAGAATTTTAGAATTTTAGAATTTTAGAATTTTAGAATTTTAGAATTTTAGAATTTTAGAATTTTAGAATTTTAGAATTTTAGAATTTTAGAATTTTAGAATTTTAGAATTTTAGAATTTTAGAATTTTAGAATTTTAGAATTTTAGAATTTTAGAATTTTAGAATTTTAGAATTTTAGAATTTTAGAATTTTAGAATTTTAGAATTTTAGAATTTTAGAATTTTAGAATTTTAGAATTTTAGAATTTTAGAATTTTAGAATTTTAGAATTTTAGAATTTTAGAATTTTAGAATTTTAGAATTTTAGAATTTTAGAATTTTAGAATTTTAGAATTTTAGAATTTTAGAATTTTAGAATTTTAGAATTTTAGAATTTTAGAATTTTAGAATTTTAGAATTTTAGAATTTTAGAATTTTAGAATTTTAGAATTTTAGAATTTTAGAATTTTAGAATTTTAGAATTTTAGAATTTTAGAATTTTAGAATTTTAGAATTTTAGAATTTTAGAATTTTAGAATTTTAGAATTTTAGAATTTTAGAATTTTAGAATTTTAGAATTTTAGAATTTTAGAATTTTAGAATTTTAGAATTTTAGAATTTTAGAATTTTAGAATTTTAGAATTTTAGAATTTTAGAATTTTAGAATTTTAGAATTTTAGAATTTTAGAATTTTAGAATTTTAGAATTTTAGAATTTTAGAATTTTAGAATTTTAGAATTTTAGAATTTTAGAATTTTAGAATTTTAGAATTTTAGAATTTTAGAATTTTAGAATTTTAGAATTTTAGAATTTTAGAATTTTAGAATTTTAGAATTTTAGAATTTTAGAATTTTAGAATTTTAGAATTTTAGAATTTTAGAATTTTAGAATTTTAGAATTTTAGAATTTTAGAATTTTAGAATTTTAGAATTTTAGAATTTTAGAATTTTAGAATTTTAGAATTTTAGAATTTTAGAATTTTAGAATTTTAGAATTTTAGAATTTTAGAATTTTAGAATTTTAGAATTTTAGAATTTTAGAATTTTAGAATTTTAGAATTTTAGAATTTTAGAATTTTAGAATTTTAGAATTTTAGAATTTTAGAATTTTAGAATTTTAGAATTTTAGAATTTTAGAATTTTAGAATTTTAGAATTTTAGAATTTTAGAATTTTAGAATTTTAGAATTTTAGAATTTTAGAATTTTAGAATTTTAGAATTTTAGAATTTTAGAATTTTAGAATTTTAGAATTTTAGAATTTTAGAATTTTAGAATTTTAGAATTTTAGAATTTTAGAATTTTAGAATTTTAGAATTTTAGAATTTTAGAATTTTAGAATTTTAGAATTTTAGAATTTTAGAATTTTAGAATTTTAGAATTTTAGAATTTTAGAATTTTAGAATTTTAGAATTTTAGAATTTTAGAATTTTAGAATTTTAGAATTTTAGAATTTTAGAATTTTAGAATTTTAGAATTTTAGAATTTTAGAATTTTAGAATTTTAGAATTTTAGAATTTTAGAATTTTAGAATTTTAGAATTTTAGAATTTTAGAATTTTAGAATTTTAGAATTTTAGAATTTTAGAATTTTAGAATTTTAGAATTTTAGAATTTTAGAATTTTAGAATTTTAGAATTTTAGAATTTTAGAATTTTAGAATTTTAGAATTTTAGAATTTTAGAATTTTAGAATTTTAGAATTTTAGAATTTTAGAATTTTAGAATTTTAGAATTTTAGAATTTTAGAATTTTAGAATTTTAGAATTTTAGAATTTTAGAATTTTAGAGTTTTAGAATTTTAGAATTTTAGAATTTTAGAATTTTAGAATTTTAGAATTTTAGAATTTTAGAATTTCAGAATTTTAGAATTTTAGAATTTTAGAATTTTAGAATTTTAGAATGTTAGAATTTCAGAATTTTAGAATTTTAGAATTTTAGAATTTTAGAATTTTAGAATTTTAGAATTTTAGAATTTTAGAATTTTAGAATTTTAGAATTTTAGAATTTTAGAATTTTAGAATTTTAGAATTTTAGAATTTTAGAATTTTAGAATTTTAGAATTTTAGAATTTTAGAATTTTAGAATTTTAGAATTTTAGAATTTTAGAATTTTAGAATTTTAGAATTTTAGAATTTTAGAATTTTAGAATTTTAGAATTTTAGAATTTTAGAACTTTAGAATTTTAGAATTTTAGAATTTTAGAATTTTAGAATTTTAGAATTTTAGAATTTTAGAATTTTAGAATTTTAGAATTTTAGAATTTTAGAATTTTAGAATTTTAGAATTTTAGAATTTTAGAATTTTAGAATTTTAGAATTTTAGAATTTTAGAATTTTAGAATTTTAGAATTTTAGAATTTTAGAATTTTAGAATTTTAGAATTTTAGAATTTTAGAATTTTAGAATTTTAGAATTTTAGAATTTTAGAATTTTAGAATTTTAGAATTTTAGAATTTTAGAATTTTAGAATTTTAGAATTTTAGAATTTTAGAATTTTAGAATTTTAGAATTTTAGAATTTTAGAATTTTAGAATTTTAGAATTTTAGAATTTTAGAATTTTAGAATTTTAGAATTTTAGAATTTTAGAATTTTAGAATTTTAGAATTTTAGAATTTTAGAATTTTAGAATTTTAGAATTTTAGAATTTTAGAATTTTAGAATTTTAGAATTTTAGAATTTTAGAATTTTAGAATTTTAGAATTTTAGAATTTTAGAATTTTAGAATTTTAGAATTTTAGAATTTTAGAATTTTAGAATTTTAGAATTTTAGAATTTTAGAATTTTAGAATTTTAGAATTTTAGAGTTTTAGAATTTTAGAATTTTAGAATTTTAGAATTTTAGAATTTTAGAATTTTAGAATTTTAGAATTTTAGAATTTTAGAATTTTAGAATATTAGAGTTTTAGAATTTTAGAATTCTAAAATTTTAGAATTTTAGAATTTTAGAATTTTAGAATTTTAGAATTTGGAATTTGGAATTTTAGAATTTTAGAATTTTAGAATTTTAGAATTTTAGAATTTTAGAATTTTAGAATTTTAGAATTTTAGAATTTTAGAATTTTAGAATTTTAGAATTTTAGAATTTTAGAATTTTAGAATTTTAGAATTTTAGAATTTTAGAATTTTAGAATTTTAGAATTTTAGAATTTTAGAATTTTAGAATTTTAGAATTTTAGAATTTTAGAATTTTAGAATTTTAGAATTTTAGAATTTTAGAATTATAGAATTATAGAATTTTAGAATTTTAGAATTTTAGAATTTTAGAATTTTAGAATTTTAGAATTTTAGAATTTTAGAATTTTAGAATTTTAGAATTTTAGAATTTTAGAATTTTAGAATTTTAGAATTTTAGAATTTTAGAATTTTAGAATTTTAGAATTTTAGAATTTTAGAATTTTAGAATTTTAGAATTTTAGAATTTTAGAATTTTAGAATTTTAGAATTTTAGAATTTTAGAATTTTAGAATTTTAGAATTTTAGAATTTTAGAATTTTTGAATTTTTGAATTTCAGAATTTTAGAATTTTAGGATTTTAGGATTTTAGAATTTTAGTATATTAGAATTTTGGAATTTTAAAATTTTAGGATTTTAGAATTTTTCAACTTGTTATTCTAATATTTCCATCGAATTATTGACTATAATATAGACAATAATTCGATGGAAATATTAGGATAATAAGTCGAAATTTACCCGGAATAATTCATAATTTCACGTACCCCCGGGGGTGAATTTCACCTACGGTTGAAAAATATTGTTTTAGCACTTATAACTTCACAAATGTGGTCTCAGGAGTGAACCTACAAACGCCCGTATTCGCGCGATTATTAATCGATTACGTCCGGAAGTCTCTAGTAGCATAGATCCAACGCCTTCAGGTGAACCAAACAAAAAAATGACGCTCACATCCACTAAACAACACGTCTCATGGCGTCAAAAAAACCGAATATATACACACGAATTCACATACACGCGACCAACACGTTAACATACAAATGCTTCAATCTTCGCGATAATCCACGCCACTTACACTCGCGTTCTCGCACGGAGCTATTCAAATAGGGTTGCTATGATTAATAATAAAATCCACTTGTTTTGAAGTCATGCTGCTTCTTTAGTTAATAACTTTTCTCAGCGAATTTTCACAAACTTACAATGTTCCACGAATGTGTTCAGTTGAAAAATACCTTTAGAAATATATAGTGCTCTCATGAATTCATTGATAAGGTGATTTTTTAAGGATTTTTTTTTGAATTTTAACCGATATTCCATACTAATTTCCATATAAACTTTGAAATTTTTGGAGGTTCCGTAGACAACCGATCGGTACCAAAATTTGCACAATTACTAAGGGCCAATAGAGCCTGGTGGAGCTAAAAGTCAAAAATTGAACCAATCTAAGGTCCATGCCTTCAATTGGACCAATTAAAAAAGAATCCTCTCATATCCACTAGACAACAAGTTCCATGGCGATATGACCGAGAACTCTAGTGATATGGGGTAACTCACTCTCTGTCAGAATGCACTCACTCCCTGTCAGAATGCACCGAAAACTAAATATCAGAATGGCGGTCCGTGTGACCATCCCAGAACACAAGCGAATATGTGAATGGAACCACAATTTTAAAATCGAATTTATACACGCGAGCACATCCCTCCCCAAGGTTGAGGGGTTTGACGCTAATGCAAACATCATCAAGCATATCGCGTGCGTTAGTGCTACAGAACCTTTGACAGCCAATTGCTTTAAAATTTACGCCTCGATAGTGGTGCATCGAGGCGACCGAGAGGGCTTAAGCGCCTTTTTTTATCGGTCGACTTCGTCATCGTGCATGGACTAATTAAATTAATTTAATATTTAAATTAATTTAATAAATATATAAGTAGAAACCTATTAGTTGTCGTTTTGTAATAATCGTAGTTTTTCGTACTAGTGTATAATTGCTATGTACTAGTCGTGTGTATGTGTTCGTCTTAGTATTTGTGACATTTGGGTCAGGGAATGGATGCGGAACTAGCATATAATACTTCTGGTATTCAATTTGTGCATTTGGTTCTATTCTTTCGAGGTTAGATTGGATAAATTAGGGTATAATGAATTTACCGACGCACGTGAATCATCCATTCCGGTCAGCACAGCATGATGAAAGTCTAACAAAATGCGATCGTCGTTAATGGTAAATATACAACATTTGCTGCATTTAGACGAGTTTGATTGCATGTTACATGTGTTTTCCTATTCTACTTCATTGGTCTCTTTCTTTTGTACTTGTATTAGTTTGCTTGTATCTTTTTTTTCTTTATTCGGGATGGTATGATTCCTTTTATTAGTATATACCTACTATACGCTATCTATACTCATACAGGTACAAACGCTCGTGGCATTCGCGATAACACAAACTTGGTCACAAAGCGACCATGCAATTGCAATAATCCACACATAATTACACCCACGATTTCGCCAACATGAAAACATCCCGGTAGTTAAGTAAACGTAGCACCTTTAAACTTCCAAAGGCGGTCTCAGACATTAACCCACCACTCGCGCGATCATGAAACGGTCACGTCCGGAAGTCTTACCTCGGTCCTAGCAGTCTGGACTAATACCTTCAGTTGAACCAATGAAAAAGTGACGCTCATATTTACTAAACAACACGTTCCATGGTGACATGACCTGGAACTCCTGGGGAAACGGACTCTATTCTACAATCTGTACCATACACTAAAAATTAAGCATCAGATTCACGGTCCGCGCGCGATCAAACAAGAATACACGCTACATCATTATAAAATTAAAATTATACACGTGACAAACACGTTAATATGCAAATGCATGAGCCCTTCGCGACCATCCCCGCCACCTACACCCGCGATCTCGTAAACATGATAACATCCCGGTGATAAAGTGAATGTATCAGCTCCTATACATTTTCAAACGCGGGGTCAAGCGTAAACCTAAAAACTCCGCTCGCACGATCATGAATTGATCACTTTCGGATGTTTCTATCCTTGATATCAGCAGACTAGGTCCATGCCTTTAATTGACAATTAAAAAACTAAAACAGGTTTTCACCTAGATGCAATTGTGCCTTTCTCAATCATGAACACGAGAATTTTTGCGTTGTTTATGTTCATTAAAAGCTTACAAATGTACATATTACATTTTTATTATACACGATATGACAACTATATACAAAAAAAAAAGAAATCATTATTCGAGTTCTAAAATTTTGCAAAAGAAAAAACAGCCACTGTAATATTGCATTGAAAAAAGGTGCGAAATCGGCAAAGTCCCAAAAAGTCGATTTTTATAAAAAAAAATTCGAGGTAACATGAAATTTCGACGTTTCATGCATTTTAAAGATGTTTGGCATCAAAAATACGAATTCGATTTCTGAAATTTCCCTTTGAAAAAATTTCGAGTTCCGGCTCATATGATATGTGACCGGACGATTCAATCTATATTTCCGGACCCATATAAGCGATCCATACGAAATTTTATAGACATATGTGGGGATTATAGGGGAATATTATAGCTATCATTTGGGACAAAGTTCGTGAAAATCGGCCCAACCATTTCCGGGAAACTGATGTGAGTTCGTTAATTTTCAAATATTGCCGCTTTTCCCGGGCACTTCCGTAACCGTCTATGGTGGTCAATGTAGTCAACGAAAGTTTGGTTGGCCGTCGGTGACCTAGAACTGCAAATTTAAGTTGTTTGAAAGACATTATAGCGAAATTTTTACCTTTTTTGCTTTCATCGGAATATCGGTTTGAATCGGAATTTGCTATGTGATCGCACGCCACAACCTGTAACTCCGGAACCGGAAGTCGGATCGTGATGAAATTAAATAGCCATTTACGAGGGCGCAACACCTTTCATTTGAGACTAAGTTTGGTTGAATCGGTTTAGCCATCTCCGAGAAACCGATGTGACTGTTATTCTGAATTTGGATACTTCCGCCGGGGCTTCCAGAACCGATGATAGTGACCAATGTGGCCAAAGAGACTTTGAATGGCTGTTAATGAACTAATACTACAAATCGAAGCAGTTGTGGTCATATTTTGGAAAATGTTTTACCTTTATACATTCATTGCAGAGTTTATGCTTAAGCCCTTTGCGATTAATAACGCACACCTACGCCCGCGATCACGCAAACAACATAACACCCCGGTAATAAGATGAACGTTTAAGCACTTACGAAGTTACAAACGTCCGTTGCGATTACGTCCGGAAACCATTACCCTCTGTCCTAATAACTTAGGTCAATACATTCAGTAGGACCAATCAAAAAATAACGCTCATATCCACTAGACAACACGTTCCACGGCGACATGTCCGGGAACTCTAGTGATATGGAAGACCTAACTTTCTTCTAGCATCTGAGCCGTACATCAAAAATAAAGTATTGGATTCACGGTCCGCGCGCGATCATTCAAGAACACATGCGAATGTGCGAAAGGCACACGGTTTTAAAAAACAATTTATACACGCTAAGTTACATACAGACGCACACGCGATCGAACACGTTAACGTACAAATGCTCGAGTTCTTCGCGATGATACACGCGATCGCGAAGTCCCTACGCCCGACATACCTGAACCGTACAATGAATATCACATTCAGAATCACGGCTCGCTACAATTGGTCTAAAGTAGTGTTTTATTGGGCGCCATTGCCTGTCTCGTCTGCAAATTGTAGCATGTGATTTTGACGGGGAGCCCTTCCGAGAATCTAGCTCTACAGCTCCAGTAGGACAACTCTCGAAAAAAAAAGAATTTATGCATGCAAGCACATGCGACAAATACATTAACATACGAACACTTACGCCCTTCGCGATAATATACGCACACCTACGTTCGCGATCGCGCAAACTTGATAAGATGAACGTGTTAGTATTTATGAAGTTACAAACGCGAACACACAAACGGCCGTGTTCGCGCGAGCATGAATCGGTCTCGTCCGGAAATCTTTATCCTCCGTCCTAGCAACTTAGGGGCCGTTCATAAACGTGGACTCATAGGGTGGACGGGTGGTCTAGCAAAAATTAACGTTTGTCTACGAGGGTGGAGACGGGGGGGTCTATTTGCAAAAATATGCGTAGATTTTGATTTTTTTTTTTGTAATTTTCGTATTACTAATGGGATTTAAAGCGAATTGGGTTCAACATACTAGTCGATTCAGCTAGATGTATTTATGCAGACACTTCGAAGCTAGTACACTATTGAAGTAACTTCTCTTTAGGCAACCACTCAACCCAGAACCTACGTAATTGGACAAAGCAACAACCTTTCTTGCGTATATTTAGATATAGTAAAATTCAAACTGATTAACTCCAGTGAACGCTTTGTTGTAGAATTCTAGGAATAACACAAAATGACAGTTCTAAAGACGATCTCCCAAAATTCCTCTCCGTAAAAGATTTTGACTGTAAAATCCTGCAGTCGTGAATTATCATCTCAGACACCACTAGCAGACACGCATGGACCATTAAATGTATGAACCAGTTAAAGTTCAAAAATGGTCAAAGTTAAGCATTAAAACCACCATGATAACAAGAAACGCCCGATTTTTGATTTTGAGGTAGTCTGATTTTTTAAATTTTTAATTTAATAATTTCGGTGACCCAAGCTGTGTAGTTAAACTTCTACAACAAAGCGTTCACTCGAGTTGATCAGTTTGAAATTTTTTTTGAAATCGTTTACACTAATTTCAAAATCTTGAAACACCCGTTAAATTTTACGTTTTGGCCCGGCGCAAATCCTGGCAATCCGATTCTACTATATAAATATTCGCAATTAAGGTTTAATACTTAGCGATAATACTTACTTAGGTGATATGACTATTGATTACATAAGAAAAATAGATATTTTCGGAAAGATTTGGATAGTTTCGTCCCCTTAATCGAATAAGACAATTCAGATTATCCCATTATCTTAGAAATATTGAAACTTGTTCACGAAAATTGAAATTTTGCGTGCATGTTTAGTTAAATATTTCATTCTAGATAATACTTAACATCGACAGTATAATTTCAAATTGTTAGCTAAAGTTTATCAATTTTTACGCTCCACTAATGCTCAAAAAGTACTTGCTAGCTTAGCAATCATGCACTGTTGGTAAAAGTAGCATTTCAGCTAAACTTGAATTAGTTATAGCAATAGGTATATCTTTTGAAACATTCTTGTGTGACTTACTTAGAAAAGAAGTATTTCGCTATAAAAATATTTGAAAGCACTTTTAAATTCACACTTGTATTATATTACATACTACACGGTGTTCTTATAAGTCCAACTTATAGTATAGTGAAATTAAAACGGAAACCTTTCTCAAAACTGTAAGAAATTTATAAAATTCGACATACAAGTCTTGTATTTCGGAGAAAACTATTTTGATTTTATATTTCCTTAAATTGATACTCATTGATTTGAGCAGTAGTACACAAAAAACCAATGTCAAAAGCTTTATTCATCAATGTTTGTTTTTGTTCTTAATATTTGAAAAGCTTGAAAGAAATCTGAACGACTCAGGTTAAATTTTTATTTGACCGTATAATGTGCTTCTTACTATTTTCATATTTTCCACAAATAAAAAAATCGAAAAGTCTACTTAGCCTTTAGAGGCGGAGGGGGTTGGCAAAAGTCTACTTATGTCTACTAGGGAGAGGGGGTGCTGGGTTCAAAAAATCTCAAATTTCGGTCTACGTGGGTCCCTTAACTTCCTACATTTAGTTGGACCAATCAAAAAATAATGCCCATACTTGACATGGATGAACCTCCAGTTTAAAAACCGGTTAAAATTAAATAATTCGTATGCAAGAGTATCCGTATACCGCAACGTTCAAGATAAAAAGTCGGCTAAAAAACTACTTTGTAAGAATCGGTTAATTTTTTCGGTTTTTATACTGAAGGTTATTTAATCCGACTCTTACAGAGGAGAACCTCAGTTCGATTTTTATGCTTGAAGTTTATATCAGAATTATACATTCAAAACATTTGAAGCAGGTTTTACGAAGCATGTTCTGTCCTTGCGATTTTATTTTGGGTCGCTCATATCCACTAGACAACACGTTCCATGGCGACACTAGTGAACTCTAGTGATATGGAAAAACTCACTTTCTTCTTGCATCTGAACCGAACACCAAAAATTACGTATCTGATTCACGGTCCGCGATCATCCAAGAACACATGCGAATATGCGAAAGGCACACGGTCATAAAATATAATTTATACACGCGAAGTTACATACACGTTAACATACGCGACATAGAAACTCACACGCGATTGAAAACGTTAATGTACAAACGCCTAAACCCTTCACTATGATACACGCAATCGCGAACTCCCTACG
>NW_026683856.1:0-19000 GCF_030247195.1 Topomyia yanbarensis | reverse complement strand
GCTCGACCGACGACGACCACGACGATTACTCATTCCTAATGGGTAAAAGGAAAAAGAAGCAGAGCCTGAGCCCAGCTCTTGCTAAGGCCAACAGCTCCCCGGGAGACGATCGCCCTGACGTACGGGTACAAAAAAAAGATGGGTGGGTAATGTCAGAGACATAACCGGAGTGAAGTAGAATACACTTTAGACCGGTAAATTCTGCTCTGGAATAAGCAATTTCTATGCGATTTTGTCGACTTTAGCACATTCATAGTTTATTTGGAGTATTTTTGGAATTATCAAGTTGACAATTTGCAACATTCTTTGAAAATATTGTTGAACTTTTATGAATGAAGGCACGCAAACGAGCGTTTGACCGTCGTCCTACTACCAGCATCAGAGAAGTAGCAGATCAGCATTTTTCGCCACATGACCTGTACCAAACAAATTGTAAGTCCACCGGAGGAAAGGCTCCCCGCAAGCAGTTGGCAACAACTCCCTGGCAACCCTATACCATCATATGGAGTTTGACAGCGACCGACATATATGGGGCGTTATAGCTATAAAGCCCCAAACAAAGAATTATGTTCGGCACTATGCTCGATATTCAAGCATTTCACACGACGTTTTGCATCTTGTGGGATGATTTAATAATTTAATTTAATCGACATTTTGTAACTAAATACAGCTTCTAATCATTCGGCTCAAAATCAATGTTTTGCCTTTCATGGCAGTGATGCTGGCTGTACAGAGACGTCGTCCTTGACAGGGGCTGGTTGGCAACGAAGGCCGTGTAAAAGTGCCCCAGTCACGGTTAGCGTTAAGAAGCCCCATCGCTACCGAACAGAAACAGTCACCCTGCGAAAAATTCACAGCTATCAGAAATCGAGCGGGCCTAAATTGTGACCCAAAATAAACCACAAACCAACAAGTTCTTTTCAGGACCAGCCAATTATATTCCAGTAAGATATAAATGAAATTTTCGTTTTTCATTGCCTTACAACCTCTTTCCTCCCGGCTTGAATTACTATCAATCTTGATGATGCTGTGCGGCTGGGCACAGGCAGTTTCCATTATAGTGAAAAATTTAGGTTTGCGCGTTTTTCCCAAAAGTTTTTTAGCTGTGCTGTTTTCAAGGAAGTTGTAGTTGAATTCATAGTAAAATAGTTTACTTCTATT
This sequence comes from Topomyia yanbarensis, assembly GCF_030247195.1. NCBI lineage: Eukaryota > Metazoa > Arthropoda > Insecta > Diptera > Culicidae > Topomyia > Topomyia yanbarensis. The sequence goes on along the minus strand of NW_026683856.1, from coordinate 17,839 downwards.
GTCAGAGGTGGACCTTCCAACGAAAACTAGTCTGGCTTGGAATCGAATTGTATGGACCAACCACTGCTTTCACAAAATCCGTTATTTTCAGTAATTGTACATTCTACAGAATTAGTCACAACTATTTCCAATCAGCGCAAAAATCGAAGGTTTTCATTCAATACAACAGCAGATTTTCACGTTTGAAAAAACAGGCAGCATTCTGGCCGAAAATTTTGAAACGGAGCACCTATGTCGAAACGTTAGAAAACGTTCGATTTTTGTAAATTGAATCATTACACTAAACTGTCTATAAATCACAAATAACTTTTGATTTTGTGCCATTCTACGTGAAAGCTTGTGAACAATACCGTCGTTCACAAGTGGCTCACTTACCATCCAACGCTCTTGACAAGCTGATGCTTGTAATAACAAAACTTCAATTTCATTCTTTGTCGATAAATTGATGGCCCTGAAAAGGGCCTTTTGTTTGGGCAGTGTTCGAAATTTACTTGGAGCTGGTGTATATGGTAACAGTTTTGGTGCCATCGAAGACGGCGTGCTTGGCCAACTCTTCTGACAGCAGCAAACGGACGGCGGTTTAAATTTTGCGGGAAATGCTGCAAACGAACTGCTGCATGTTGATGCTGGAAACGAACTGAGCGTGAGCAACAGCATGCTGAGTTTTTATACCTGACTACAGCACAATGTAAGTTCGTCCTTTTGAAGTAGAATACTTCTAACGTTTCAATATGGGGTCCCGTTTCAAAAATTTCAGTTGAGAAATTTTCCCAGGTTTGAAATGCGAGTATCTTCCGTTCTACTGGACGAAATCGCAATATTTTTGCACTATCTGATCGGAAATTTGTGCACGTATTTCGTATTAAATTTCGGAATTACAGCGACTACTATAAATAAACCAAAACAAGGATTTTCAGAAAATCCTTCGGAAACAGCGAGGAAAACGCGCAATTTGCCAGCATATCCCACGCAGAGCCGTCAAAAAGGAGCATGTAAGCGTTTCATTACATACGGGAATGTTATATATACAGGTCACGCGAGCTTGTTTTGTATCAGTGGGTGCTCGCTTACCACACGAGTAACATGCTCGTCCGGACGGTACAATGAGCGGTATCATGTTTGCGTTCCCGTACCAAGCGTCATCGCAAGGTTCTTCGTGATAAAATCCAGGGAATCACCAAATCTGCCATTCGGCGTCTGGTTCGTCGTGGTGGTGTAAAATGCATCTCCGATTTAATCTACGAATGCTGATGGTGTGCAGGAAAATGTCATCCGAGATGCCGTGACCTATACTGAACGCGCCAAGTGCAAAATCTCAATGAATGTCGTCTATACTTTGTAGCGGCAGGGACGCACATTGTATGGTAGAACTCACTTGTATCATTATAAAAAAGGCCCTTTTCAGGGCCACCACTCATTTCAAAGAATAAGTTTGCATTTTCTGTTTCATGGACTGTTTCTCCCTGGAGAGCAATTTGGGTTAAACCCTAAATTATGATTTATTTCAGTACGCAAATTGCAAATAAAACCTGAAACAAACTGGAGTGAAGTGGAAAACATTTTTACTAGGCGCATTCAAAAAAGGTTTCAATTCTCAAACATTTTACCAAGGTGCCGTATTACATTACTCTCTTTACCCTGAGTGTTCGATAATCTCCGTATTGGAAACACAATTTCAATTTTGTTCTTTATCAAAAATATGTGGTCGACCAACGAAGGGGTGGAGCTTCGAAGAACACATATTGAGGACAACACAAAAAAGGACGAGCTTACATTGTGCTGTAGTCAGGTATAAAAACTCAGCATGCTGTTGCTCACGCTCAGTTCGTTTCCAGCATCAGCATGCAGCAGTTCGTTTGCAGCATCTCCCGCAAAATTCAAACCGCCGTCCGTTTGCTGCTGTCAGAAGAGTTGGCCAAGCACGCCGTCTTCGATGGCACCAAAACTGTTACCATATACACCAGCACCAAGTAAATTTCGAACACTGCCCAAAGAAAAGGCCCTTTTCAGGGCCATCAATTTATCGACAAAGAATGAAATTGAAGTTTTGTTATTACAAGCATCAGCTTGTCAAAAGCGTTGGATGGTAAGTGAGCCACTTGTGAACGACGGTATTGTTCACAAGCTTTCACGTAGAATGGCACAAAATCAAGTTATTTGTGATTTATAGACAGTTTAGTGTAATGATTCAATTTACAAAAATCGAACATTTTCTAACGTTTCGATATAGGTGCTCCGTTTCAAAATTTTCGGCCAGAATGCTGCCTGTTTTTTCAAACGTGAAAATCTGCTGTTGTATTGAATGAAAACCTTCGATTTTTGCGCTGATTGGAAATAGTTGTGACTAATTCTGTAGAATGTACAATTACTGAAAATAACGGATTTTGTGAAAGCAGTGGTCGGTCCGTACAATTCGATTCCAAGCGAGCCAGACTAGTTTTCGTTGGAAGGTCCACCTCTGACAATAGCAGAAAACTATTTTATTTTGAATTCAACTAAAACTTCCTTGAAAACAGCACAGCTAAAAAATTTTTGGGAAAAACGCGCAAACCTAAATTTTCCACTATAATGGAAACTGCCTGTGCCCCGCCGCACAGCATCATCAAGATTGATTGTAATTCAAGCCGGGAAGAAAGAGGTTGTAAGGCTATGGAAAACGAAAATTTCATTTATATCTTACTGGAATATAATTGGCTGGTCCTGAAAAGAACTTGTTGGTTTGTGGTTTATTTTGGCTCACAATTTATGCCTGCTTGATTGCTGATAGCTGTGAATTTCTCGCAGGGCGACAGTTTCTGTTCAGTAGTGATGAGGCTTCCTAACGCCAACCGTGACTGGGGCACTTTACACGGCCTTCGTTGCTTACTGCTTGCGGGGAGGCTTTCCTTGAATTAAAATTTTGTTATTACAAGCATCCGAAAGTAGCTTGCCAAGAGCGTTCGATGGCAAGTGAGCTACTTGTGAACAATATCGTAGATTTCACGTAGAATGACACAAAATAAAAAGTTATTATTTGTGTGTTTGTTTACAGTTTCGTGTTTACTAGGCGCATTCAAAAAAGGTTTCAATTCTCAAACATTTTACCAAGGTATCGTATTACATTACTCTCTTTACCCTGTGTGTTCGATAACCTCCGTATTGGAAACACAATTTCAATTTTGTTCTTTATCAAAAATATGTGGTCGACCAACGCAGGGGTGGAGCTACGACGAACACATATTGAGGACAACACAAAAAGGACGAGCTTACATTGTGCTGTAGTCAGGTATAAAAACTCAGCATGCTGTTGCTCACGCTCAGTTCGTTTCCAGCATCAGCATGCAGCAGTTCGTTTGCAGCATCTCCCGCAAAATTTAAACCGCCGTCCGTTTGCTGCTGTCAGAAGAGTTGGCCAAGCACGCCGTCTTCGATGGCACCAAAACTGTTACCATATACACCAGCTCCAAGTAAATTTCGAACACTGCCCAAACAAAAGGCCCTTTTCAGGGCCATCAATTTATCGACAAAGAATGAAATTGAAGTTTTGTTATTACAAGCATCAGCTTGTCAAGAGTGTTGGATGGTAAGTGAGCCGCTTATGAACGGCGGTATTGTTCACAAGCTTTCACGTAGAATGGCACAAAATCAAAAGTTATTTGTGATTTATAGACAGTTTAGTGTAATGATTCAATTTACAAAAATCGAACGTTTTCTAACGTTTCGATATAGGTGCTCCGTTAGTTGTGACATTCTGTAGAATGTACAATTACTGAAAATAATGGATTTTGAAAGTAGTGGTTGGTCCGTACAATTCGATTCCAAGCGAGCCAGACAATTTTCGTTCGTCCACCTCTGACAATAGAAGTAAACTATTTTATTTTGAATTCAACTACAACTTCCTTGAAAACAGCACAGCTATAAAACTTTTGGGAAAAACGCGCAAACCTAAATTTTCCACTATAATGGAAACTGCCTGCGCCCCCGCAGGGAGGAAAGAGGTTGTAATGCAATGGAAAATGAAAATTTCATTTATATCTTACTGGAATATAATTGGCTGGTCCTGGAAAGAACTTGTTGGTTTGTGGTTTATTTTGGGTCACAATTTAGGCCCGCACGGTTGCTGATAGCTGTGAATTTCTCGCAGGCCGACAGTTTCTGTTCAGTAGCGATGAGGCTTCCTAACGCCAACCGTGACTGGGGCACTTTTACACGGCCTTCGTCGCTTACTGCTTGCAGGGAGGCTTTCCTCCGGTGGACTACGCAAATTGCAAATATGGTCAGAAACAAACTGGAGTGAAGTGGAAAACATTTTTACTAGACGCATTCAAAAAAGGTTTCAATTCTCAAACATTTTACCGAGGTGCCGTATTACATTACTCTCTTTACCCTGAGTGTTCGATAATCTCCGTATTGGAAACACAATTTCAATTTTGTTCTTTATCAAAAATATGTGGTCGACCAACCAAGGGGTGGAGCTACGACGAACACATATTGAGGACAACACAAAAAAGGACGAACTTACATTGTGCTGTAGTCAGGTATAAAAACTCAGCATGCTGTTGCTCACGCTCAGTTCGTTTCCAGCATCAGCATGCAGCAGTTCGTTTGCAGCATTTCCCGCAAAATTTAAACCGCCGTCCGTTTGCTGCTGTCAGAAGAGTTGGCCAAGCACGCCGTCTTCGATGGCACCAAAACTGTTACCATATACACCAGCTCCAAGTAAATTTCGAACACTGCCCAAACAAAAGGCCCTTTTCAGGGCCATCAATTTATCGACAAAGAATGAAATTGAAGTTTTGTTATTACAAGCATCAGCTTGTCAAGAGTGTTGGATGGTAAGTGAGCCACTTGTGAACGACGGTATTGTTCACAAGCTTTCACGTAGAATGGCACAAAATCAAAAGTTATTTGTGATTTATAGACAGTTTAGTGTAATGATTCAATTTACAAAAATCGAACGTTTTCTAACGTTTCGACATAGGTGCTCCGTTTCAAAATTTTCGGCCAGAATGCTGCCTGTTTTTTCAAACGTGAAAATCTGCTGTTGTATTGAATGAAAACCTTCGATTTTTGCGCTGATTGGAAATAGTTGTGACTAATTCTGTAGAATGTACAATTACTGAAAATAACGGATTTTGTGAAAGCAGTGGTTGGTCCATACAATTCGATTCCAAGCCAGACTAGTTTTCGTTGGAAGGTCCACCTCTGACAATAGAAGTAAACTATTTTACTATGAATTCAACTACAACTTCCTTGAAAACAGCACAGCTAAAAAACTTTTGGGAAAAACGCGCAAACCTAAATTTTTCACTATAATGGAAACTGCCTGTGCCCAGCCGCACAGCATCATCAAGATTGATAGTAATTCAAGCCGGGAGGAAAGAGGTTGTAAGGCAATGAAAAACGAAAATTTCATTTATATCTTACTGGAATATAATTGGCTGGTCCTGAAAAGAACTTGTTGGTTTGTGGTTTATTTTGGGTCACAATTTAGGCCCGCTCGATTTCTGATAGCTGTGAATTTTTCGCAGGGTGACTGTTTCTGTTCGGTAGCGATGGGGCTTCTTAACGCTAACCGTGACTGGGGCACTTTTACACGGCCTTCGTTGCCAACCAGCCCCTGTCAAGGACGACGTCTCTGTACAGCCAGCATCACTGCCATGAAAGGCAAAACATTGATTTTGAGCCGAATGATTAGAAGCTGTATTTAGTTACAAAATGTCGATTAAATTAAATTATTAAATCATCCCACAAGATGCAAAACGTCGTGTGAAATGCTTGAATATCGAGCATAGTGCCGAACATAATTCTTTGTTTGGGGCTTTATAGCTATAACGCCCCATATATGTCGGTCGCTGTCAAACTCCATATGATGGTATAGGGTTGCCAGGGAGTTGTTGCCAACTGCTTGCGGGGAGCCTTTCCTCCGGTGGACTTACAATTTGTTTGGTACAGGTCATGTGGCGAAAAATGCTGATCTGCTACTTCTCTGATGCTGGTAGTAGGACGACGGTCAAACGCTCGTTTGCGTGCCTTCATTCATAAAAGTTCAACAATATTTTCAAAGAATGTTGCAAATTGTCAACTTGATAATTCCAAAAATACTCCAAATAAACTATGAATGTGCTAAAGTCGACAAAATCGCATAGAAATTGCTTATTCCAGAGCAGAATTTACCGGTCTAAAGTGTATTCTACTTCACTCCGGTTATGTCTCTGACATTACCCACCCATCTTTTTTTGTGTTGTCCTCAATATGTGTTCGTCGTAGCTCCACCCCTTGGTTGGTCGACCACATATTTTTGATAAAGAACAAAATTGAAATTGTGTTTCCAATACGGAGATTATCGAACACTCAGGGTAAAGAGAGTAATGTAATACGGCACCTCGGTAAAATGTTTGAGAATTGAAACCTTTTTTGAATGCGTCTAGTAAAAATGTTTTCCACTTCACTCCAGTTTGTTTCTGACCATATTTGCAATTTGCGTAGTCCACCGGAGGAAAGCCTCCCTGCAAGCAGTAAGCGACGAAGGCCGTGTAAAAGTGCCCCAGTCACGGTTGGCGTTAGGAAGCCTCATCGCTACTGAACAGAAACTGTCGGCCTGCGAGAAATTCACAGCTATCAGCAACCGTGCGGGCCTAAATTGTGACCCAAAATAAACCACAAACCAACAAGTTCTTTCCAGGACCAGCCAATTATATTCCAGTAAGATATAAATGAAATTTTCATTTTCCATTGCATTACAACCTCTTTCCTCCCTGCGGGGGCGCAGGCAGTTTCCATTATAGTGGAAAATTTAGGTTTGCGCGTTTTTCCCAAAAGTTTTATAGCTGTGCTGTTTTCAAGGAAGTTGTAGTTGAATTCAAAATAAAATAGTTTACTTCTATTGTCAGAGGTGGACGAACGAAAATTGTCTGGCTCGCTTGGAATCGAATTGTACGGACCAACCACTACTTTCAAAATCCATTATTTTCAGTAATTGTACATTCTACAGAATGTCACAACTAACGGAGCACCTATATCGAAACGTTAGAAAACGTTCGATTTTTGTAAATTGAATCATTACACTAAACTGTCTATAAATCACAAATAACTTTTGATTTTGTGCCATTCTACGTGAAAGCTTGTGAACAATACCGCCGTTCATAAGCGGCTCACTTACCATCCAACACTCTTGACAAGCTGATGCTTGTAATAACAAAACTTCAATTTCATTCTTTGTCGATAAATTGATGGCCCTGAAAAGGGCCTTTTGTTTGGGCAGTGTTCGAAATTTACTTGGAGCTGGTGTATATGGTAACAGTTTTGGTGCCATCGAAGACGGCGTGCTTGGCCAACTCTTCTGACAGCAGCAAACGGACGGCGGTTTAAATTTTGCGGGAGATGCTGCAAACGAACTGCTGCATGCTGATGCTGGAAACGAACTGAGCGTGAGCAACAGCATGCTGAGTTTTTATACCTGACTACAGCACAATGTAAGCTCGTCCTTTTTGTGTTGTCCTCAATATGTGTTCGTCGTAGCTCCACCCCTGCGTTGGTCGACCACATATTTTTGATAAAGAACAAAATTGAAATTGTGTTTCCAATACGGAGGTTATCGAACACACAGGGTAAAGAGAGTAATGTAATACGATACCTTGGTAAAATGTTTGAGAATTGAAACCTTTTTTGAATGCGCCTAGTAAACACGAAACTGTAAACAAACACACAAATAATAACTTTTTATTTTGTGTCATTCTACGTGAAATCTACGATATTGTTCACAAGTAGCTCACTTGCCATCGAACGCTCTTGGCAAGCTACTTTCGGATGCTTGTAATAACAAAATTTTAATTCAAGGAAAGCCTCCCCGCAAGCAGTAAGCAACGAAGGCCGTGTAAAGTGCCCCAGTCACGGTTGGCGTTAGGAAGCCTCATCACTACTGAACAGAAACTGTCGCCCTGCGAGAAATTCACAGCTATCAGCAATCAAGCAGGCATAAATTGTGAGCCAAAATAAACCACAAACCAACAAGTTCTTTTCAGGACCAGCCAATTATATTCCAGTAAGATATAAATGAAATTTTCGTTTTCCATAGCCTTACAACCTCTTTCTTCCCGGCTTGAATTACAATCAATCTTGATGATGCTGTGCGGCGGGGCACAGGCAGTTTCCATTATAGTGGAAAATTTAGGTTTGCGCGTTTTTCCCAAAAATTTTTTAGCTGTGCTGTTTTCAAGGAAGTTTTAGTTGAATTCAAAATAAAATAGTTTTCTGCTATTGTCAGAGGTGGACCTTCCAACGAAAACTAGTCTGGCTTGGAATCGAATTGTATGGACCAACCACTGCTTTCACAAAATCCGTTATTTTCAGTAATTGTACATTCTACAGAATTAGTCACAACTATTTCCAATCAGCGCAAAAATCGAAGGTTTTCATTCAATACAACAGCAGATTTTCACGTTTGAAAAAACAGGCAGCATTCTGGCCGAAAATTTTGAAACGGAGCACCTATATCGAAACGTTAGAAAATGTTCGATTTTTGTAAATTGAATCATTACACTAAACTGTCTATAAATCACAAATAACTTGATTTTGTGCCATTCTACGTGAAAGCTTGTGAACAATACCGTCGTTCACAAGTGGCTCACTTACCATCCAACGCTTTTGACAAGCTGATGCTTGTAATAACAAAACTTCAATTTCATTCTTTGTCGATAAATTGATGGCCCTGAAAAGGGCCTTTTCTTTGGGCAGTGTTCGAAATTTACTTGGTGCTGGTGTATATGGTAACAGTTTTGGTGCCATCGAAGACGGCGTGCTTGGCCAACTCTTCTGACAGCAGCAAACGGACGGCGGTTTGAATTTTGCGGGAGATGCTGCAAACGAACTGCTGCATGCTGATGCTGGAAACGAACTGAGCGTGAGCAACAGCATGCTGAGTTTTTATACCTGACTACAGCACAATGTAAGCTCGTCCTTTTTTGTGTTGTCCTCAATATGTGTTCTTCGAAGCTCCACCCCTTCGTTGGTCGACCACATATTTTTGATAAAGAACAAAATTGAAATTGTGTTTCCAATACGGAGATTATCGAACACTCAGGGTAAAGAGAGTAATGTAATACGGCACCTTGGTAAAATGTTTGAGAATTGAAACCTTTTTTGAATGCGCCTAGTAAAAATGTTTTCCACTTCACTCCAGTTTGTTTCAGGTTTTATTTGCAATTTGCGTACTGAAATAAATCATAATTTAGGGTTTAACCCAAATTGCTCTCCAGGGAGAAACAGTCCATGAAACAGAAAATGCAAACTTATTCTTTGAAATGAGTGGTGGCCCTGAAAAGGGCCTTTTTTATAATGATACAAGTGAGTTCTACCATACAATGTGCGTCCCTGCCGCTACAAAGTATAGACGACATTCATTGAGATTTTGCACTTGGCGCGTTCAGTATAGGTCACGGCATCTCGGATGACATTTTCCTGCACACCATCAGCATTCGTAGATTAAATCGGAGATGCATTTTACACCACCACGACGAACCAGACGCCGAATGGCAGATTTGGTGATTCCCTGGATTTTATCACGAAGAACCTTGCGATGACGCTTGGTACGGGAACGCAAACATGATACCGCTCATTGTACCGTCCGGACGAGCATGTTACTCGTGTGGTAAGCGAGCACCCACTGATACAAAACAAGCTCGCGTGACCTGTATATATAACATTCCCGTATGTAATGAAACGCTTACATGCTCCTTTTTGACGGCTCTGCGTGGGATATGCTGGCAAATTGCGCGTTTTCCTCGCTGTTTCCGAAGGATTTTCTGAAAATCCTTGTTTTGGTTTATTTATAGTAGTCGCTGTAATTCCGAAATTTAATACGAAATACGTGCACAAATTTCCGATCAGATAGTGCAAAAATATTGCGATTTCGTCCAGTAGAACGGAAGATACTCGCATTTCAAACCTGGGAAAATTTCTCAACTGAAATTTTTGAAACGGGACCCCATATTGAAACGTTAGAAGTATTCTACTTCAAAACTCAGCATGCTGTTGCTCACGCTCAGTTCGTTTCCAGCATCAGCATGCAGCAGTTCGTTTGCAGCATCTCCCGCAAAATTCAAACCGCCGTCCGTTTGCTGCTGTCAGAAGAGTTGGCCAAGCACGCCGTCTTCGATGGCACCAAAACTGTTACCATATACACCAGCACCAAGTAAATTTCGAACACTGCCCAAAGAAAAGGCCCTTTTCAGGGCCATCAATTTATCGACAAAGAATGAAATTGAAGTTTTGTTATTACAAGCATCAGCTTGTCAAAAGCGTTGGATGGTAAGTGAGCCACTTGTGAACGACGGTATTGTTCACAAGCTTTCACGTAGAATGGCACAAAATCAAGTTATTTGTGATTTATAGACAGTTTAGTGTAATGATTCAATTTACAAAAATCGAACATTTTCTAACGTTTCGATATAGGTGCTCCGTTTCAAAATTTTCGGCCAGAATGCTGCCTGTTTTTTCAAACGTGAAAATCTGCTGTTGTATTGAATGAAAACCTTCGATTTTTGCGCTGATTGGAAATAGTTGTGACTAATTCTGTAGAATGTACAATTACTGAAAATAACGGATTTTGTGAAAGCAGTGGTCGGTCCGTACAATTCGATTCCAAGCGAGCCAGACTAGTTTTCGTTGGAAGGTCCACCTCTGACAATAGCAGAAAACTATTTTATTTTGAATTCAACTAAAACTTCCTTGAAAACAGCACAGCTAAAAAATTTTTGGGAAAAACGCGCAAACCTAAATTTTCCACTATAATGGAAACTGCCTGTGCCCCGCCGCACAGCATCATCAAGATTGATTGTAATTCAAGCCGGGAAGAAAGAGGTTGTAAGGCTATGGAAAACGAAAATTTCATTTATATCTTACTGGAATATAATTGGCTGGTCCTGAAAAGAACTTGTTGGTTTGTGGTTTATTTTGGCTCACAATTTATGCCTGCTTGATTGCTGATAGCTGTGAATTTCTCGCAGGGCGACAGTTTCTGTTCAGTAGTGATGAGGCTTCCTAACGCCAACCGTGACTGGGGCACTTTACACGGCCTTCGTTGCTTACTGCTTGCGGGGAGGCTTTCCTTGAATTAAAATTTTGTTATTACAAGCATCCGAAAGTAGCTTGCCAAGAGCGTTCGATGGCAAGTGAGCTACTTGTGAACAATATCGTAGATTTCACGTAGAATGACACAAAATAAAAAGTTATTATTTGTGTGTTTGTTTACAGTTTCGTGTTTACTAGGCGCATTCAAAAAAGGTTTCAATTCTCAAACATTTTACCAAGGTATCGTATTACATTACTCTCTTTACCCTGTGTGTTCGATAACCTCCGTATTGGAAACACAATTTCAATTTTGTTCTTTATCAAAAATATGTGGTCGACCAACGCAGGGGTGGAGCTACGACGAACACATATTGAGGACAACACAAAAAGGACGAGCTTACATTGTGCTGTAGTCAGGTATAAAAACTCAGCATGCTGTTGCTCACGCTCAGTTCGTTTCCAGCATCAGCATGCAGCAGTTCGTTTGCAGCATCTCCCGCAAAATTTAAACCGCCGTCCGTTTGCTGCTGTCAGAAGAGTTGGCCAAGCACGCCGTCTTCGATGGCACCAAAACTGTTACCATATACACCAGCTCCAAGTAAATTTCGAACACTGCCCAAACAAAAGGCCCTTTTCAGGGCCATCAATTTATCGACAAAGAATGAAATTGAAGTTTTGTTATTACAAGCATCAGCTTGTCAAGAGTGTTGGATGGTAAGTGAGCCGCTTATGAACGGCGGTATTGTTCACAAGCTTTCACGTAGAATGGCACAAAATCAAAAGTTATTTGTGATTTATAGACAGTTTAGTGTAATGATTCAATTTACAAAAATCGAACGTTTTCTAACGTTTCGATATAGGTGCTCCGTTAGTTGTGACATTCTGTAGAATGTACAATTACTGAAAATAATGGATTTTGAAAGTAGTGGTTGGTCCGTACAATTCGATTCCAAGCGAGCCAGACAATTTTCGTTCGTCCACCTCTGACAATAGAAGTAAACTATTTTATTTTGAATTCAACTACAACTTCCTTGAAAACAGCACAGCTATAAAACTTTTGGGAAAAACGCGCAAACCTAAATTTTCCACTATAATGGAAACTGCCTGCGCCCCCGCAGGGAGGAAAGAGGTTGTAATGCAATGGAAAATGAAAATTTCATTTATATCTTACTGGAATATAATTGGCTGGTCCTGGAAAGAACTTGTTGGTTTGTGGTTTATTTTGGGTCACAATTTAGGCCCGCACGGTTGCTGATAGCTGTGAATTTCTCGCAGGCCGACAGTTTCTGTTCAGTAGCGATGAGGCTTCCTAACGCCAACCGTGACTGGGGCACTTTTACACGGCCTTCGTCGCTTACTGCTTGCAGGGAGGCTTTCCTCCGGTGGACTACGCAAATTGCAAATATGGTCAGAAACAAACTGGAGTGAAGTGGAAAACATTTTTACTAGACGCATTCAAAAAAGGTTTCAATTCTCAAACATTTTACCGAGGTGCCGTATTACATTACTCTCTTTACCCTGAGTGTTCGATAATCTCCGTATTGGAAACACAATTTCAATTTTGTTCTTTATCAAAAATATGTGGTCGACCAACCAAGGGGTGGAGCTACGACGAACACATATTGAGGACAACACAAAAAAGGACGAACTTACATTGTGCTGTAGTCAGGTATAAAAACTCAGCATGCTGTTGCTCACGCTCAGTTCGTTTCCAGCATCAGCATGCAGCAGTTCGTTTGCAGCATTTCCCGCAAAATTTAAACCGCCGTCCGTTTGCTGCTGTCAGAAGAGTTGGCCAAGCACGCCGTCTTCGATGGCACCAAAACTGTTACCATATACACCAGCTCCAAGTAAATTTCGAACACTGCCCAAACAAAAGGCCCTTTTCAGGGCCATCAATTTATCGACAAAGAATGAAATTGAAGTTTTGTTATTACAAGCATCAGCTTGTCAAGAGCGTTGGATGGTAAGTGAGCCACTTGTGAACGACGGTATTGTTCACAAGCTTTCACGTAGAATGGCACAAAATCAAAAGTTATTTGTGATTTATAGACAGTTTAGTGTAATGATTCAATTTACAAAAATCGAACGTTTTCTAACGTTTCGACATAGGTGCTCCGTTTCAAAATTTTCGGCCAGAATGCTGCCTGTTTTTTCAAACGTGAAAATCTGCTGTTGTATTGAATGAAAACCTTCGATTTTTGCGCTGATTGGAAATAGTTGTGACTAATTCTGTAGAATGTACAATTACTGAAAATAACGGATTTTGTGAAAGCAGTGGTTGGTCCATACAATTCGATTCCAAGCCAGACTAGTTTTCGTTGGAAGGTCCACCTCTGACAATAGAAGTAAACTATTTTACTATGAATTCAACTACAACTTCCTTGAAAACAGCACAGCTAAAAAACTTTTGGGAAAAACGCGCAAACCTAAATTTTTCACTATAATGGAAACTGCCTGTGCCCAGCCGCACAGCATCATCAAGATTGATAGTAATTCAAGCCGGGAGGAAAGAGGTTGTAAGGCAATGAAAAACGAAAATTTCATTTATATCTTACTGGAATATAATTGGCTGGTCCTGAAAAGAACTTGTTGGTTTGTGGTTTATTTTGGGTCACAATTTAGGCCCGCTCGATTTCTGATAGCTGTGAATTTTTCGCAGGGTGACTGTTTCTGTTCGGTAGCGATGGGGCTTCTTAACGCTAACCGTGACTGGGGCACTTTTACACGGCCTTCGTTGCCAACCAGCCCCTGTCAAGGACGACGTCTCTGTACAGCCAGCATCACTGCCATGAAAGGCAAAACATTGATTTTGAGCCGAATGATTAGAAGCTGTATTTAGTTACAAAATGTCGATTAAATTAAATTATTAAATCATCCCACAAGATGCAAAACGTCGTGTGAAATGCTTGAATATCGAGCATAGTGCCGAACATAATTCTTTGTTTGGGGCTTTATAGCTATAACGCCCCATATATGTCGGTCGCTGTCAAACTCCATATGATGGTATAGGGTTGCCAGGGAGTTGTTGCCAACTGCTTGCGGGGAGCCTTTCCTCCGGTGGACTTACAATTTGTTTGGTACAGGTCATGTGGCGAAAAATGCTGATCTGCTACTTCTCTGATGCTGGTAGTAGGACGACGGTCAAACGCTCGTTTGCGTGCCTTCATTCATAAAAGTTCAACAATATTTTCAAAGAATGTTGCAAATTGTCAACTTGATAATTCCAAAAATACTCCAAATAAACTATGAATGTGCTAAAGTCGACAAAATCGCATAGAAATTGCTTATTCCAGAGCAGAATTTACCGGTCTAAAGTGTATTCTACTTCACTCCGGTTATGTCTCTGACATTACCCACCCATCTTTTTTTGTGTTGTCCTCAATATGTGTTCGTCGTAGCTCCACCCCTTGGTTGGTCGACCACATATTTTTGATAAAGAACAAAATTGAAATTGTGTTTCCAATACGGAGATTATCGAACACTCAGGGTAAAGAGAGTAATGTAATACGGCACCTCGGTAAAATGTTTGAGAATTGAAACCTTTTTTGAATGCGTCTAGTAAAAATGTTTTCCACTTCACTCCAGTTTGTTTCTGACCATATTTGCAATTTGCGTAGTCCACCGGAGGAAAGCCTCCCTGCAAGCAGTAAGCGACGAAGGCCGTGTAAAAGTGCCCCAGTCACGGTTGGCGTTAGGAAGCCTCATCGCTACTGAACAGAAACTGTCGGCCTGCGAGAAATTCACAGCTATCAGCAACCGTGCGGGCCTAAATTGTGACCCAAAATAAACCACAAACCAACAAGTTCTTTCCAGGACCAGCCAATTATATTCCAGTAAGATATAAATGAAATTTTCATTTTCCATTGCATTACAACCTCTTTCCTCCCTGCGGGGGCGCAGGCAGTTTCCATTATAGTGGAAAATTTAGGTTTGCGCGTTTTTCCCAAAAGTTTTATAGCTGTGCTGTTTTCAAGGAAGTTGTAGTTGAATTCAAAATAAAATAGTTTACTTCTATTGTCAGAGGTGGACGAACGAAAATTGTCTGGCTCGCTTGGAATCGAATTGTACGGACCAACCACTACTTTCAAAATCCATTATTTTCAGTAATTGTACATTCTACAGAATGTCACAACTAACGGAGCACCTATATCGAAACGTTAGAAAACGTTCGATTTTTGTAAATTGAATCATTACACTAAACTGTCTATAAATCACAAATAACTTTTGATTTTGTGCCATTCTACGTGAAAGCTTGTGAACAATACCGCCGTTCATAAGCGGCTCACTTACCATCCAACACTCTTGACAAGCTGATGCTTGTAATAACAAAACTTCAATTTCATTCTTTGTCGATAAATTGATGGCCCTGAAAAGGGCCTTTTGTTTGGGCAGTGTTCGAAATTTACTTGGAGCTGGTGTATATGGTAACAGTTTTGGTGCCATCGAAGACGGCGTGCTTGGCCAACTCTTCTGACAGCAGCAAACGGACGGCGGTTTAAATTTTGCGGGAGATGCTGCAAACGAACTGCTGCATGCTGATGCTGGAAACGAACTGAGCGTGAGCAACAGCATGCTGAGTTTTTATACCTGACTACAGCACAATGTAAGCTCGTCCTTTTTGTGTTGTCCTCAATATGTGTTCGTCGTAGCTCCACCCCTGCGTTGGTCGACCACATATTTTTGATAAAGAACAAAATTGAAATTGTGTTTCCAATACGGAGGTTATCGAACACACAGGGTAAAGAGAGTAATGTAATACGATACCTTGGTAAAATGTTTGAGAATTGAAACCTTTTTTGAATGCGCCTAGTAAACACGAAACTGTAAACAAACACACAAATAATAACTTTTTATTTTGTGTCATTCTACGTGAAATCTACGATATTGTTCACAAGTAGCTCACTTGCCATCGAACGCTCTTGGCAAGCTACTTTCGGATGCTTGTAATAACAAAATTTTAATTCAAGGAAAGCCTCCCCGCAAGCAGTAAGCAACGAAGGCCGTGTAAAGTGCCCCAGTCACGGTTGGCGTTAGGAAGCCTCATCACTACTGAACAGAAACTGTCGCCCTGCGAGAAATTCACAGCTATCAGCAATCAAGCAGGCATAAATTGTGAGCCAAAATAAACCACAAACCAACAAGTTCTTTTCAGGACCAGCCAATTATATTCCAGTAAGATATAAATGAAATTTTCGTTTTCCATAGCCTTACAACCTCTTTCTTCCCGGCTTGAATTACAATCAATCTTGATGATGCTGTGCGGCGGGGCACAGGCAGTTTCCATTATAGTGGAAAATTTAGGTTTGCGCGTTTTTCCCAAAAATTTTTTAGCTGTGCTGTTTTCAAGGAAGTTTTAGTTGAATTCAAAATAAAATAGTTTTCTGCTATTGTCAGAGGTGGACCTTCCAACGAAAACTAGTCTGGCTTGGAATCGAATTGTATGGACCAACCACTGCTTTCACAAAATCCGTTATTTTCAGTAATTGTACATTCTACAGAATTAGTCACAACTATTTCCAATCAGCGCAAAAATCGAAGGTTTTCATTCAATACAACAGCAGATTTTCACGTTTGAAAAAACAGGCAGCATTCTGGCCGAAAATTTTGAAACGGAGCACCTATATCGAAACGTTAGAAAATGTTCGATTTTTGTAAATTGAATCATTACACTAAACTGTCTATAAATCACAAATAACTTGATTTTGTGCCATTCTACGTGAAAGCTTGTGAACAATACCGTCGTTCACAAGTGGCTCACTTACCATCCAACGCTTTTGACAAGCTGATGCTTGTAATAACAAAACTTCAATTTCATTCTTTGTCGATAAATTGATGGCCCTGAAAAGGGCCTTTTCTTTGGGCAGTGTTCGAAATTTACTTGGTGCTGGTGTATATGGTAACAGTTTTGGTGCCATCGAAGACGGCGTGCTTGGCCAACTCTTCTGACAGCAGCAAACGGACGGCGGTTTGAATTTTGCGGGAGATGCTGCAAACGAACTGCTGCATGCTGATGCTGGAAACGAACTGAGCGTGAGCAACAGCATGCTGAGTTTTTATACCTGACTACAGCACAATGTAAGCTCGTCCTTTTTTGTGTTGTCCTCAATATGTGTTCTTCGAAGCTCCACCCCTTCGTTGGTCGACCACATATTTTTGATAAAGAACAAAATTGAAATTGTGTTTCCAATACGGAGATTATCGAACACTCAGGGTAAAGAGAGTAATGTAATACGGCACCTTGGTAAAATGTTTGAGAATTGAAACCTTTTTTGAATGCGCCTAGTAAAAATGTTTTCCACTTCACTCCAGTTTGTTTCAGGTTTTATTTGCAATTTGCGTACTGAAATAAATCATAATTTAGGGTTTAACCCAAATTGCTCTCCAGGGAGAAACAGTCCATGAAACAGAAAATGCAAACTTATTCTTTGAAATGAGTGGTGGCCCTGAAAAGGGCCTTTTTTATAATGATACAAGTGAGTTCTACCATACAATGTGCGTCCCTGCCGCTACAAAGTATAGACGACATTCATTGAGATTTTGCACTTGGCGCGTTCAGTATAGGTCACGGCATCTCGGATGACATTTTCCTGCACACCATCAGCATTCGTAGATTAAATCGGAGATGCATTTTACACCACCACGACGAACCAGACGCCGAATGGCAGATTTGGTGATTCCCTGGATTTTATCACGAAGAACCTTGCGATGACGCTTGGTACGGGAACGCAAACATGATACCGCTCATTGTACCGTCCGGACGAGCATGTTACTCGTGTGGTAAGCGAGC
>NW_026683855.1:0-19005 GCF_030247195.1 Topomyia yanbarensis | reverse complement strand
TGACATGACATGACATGACATGACATGACATGACATGACATGACATGACATGACATGACATGACATGACATGACATGACATGACATGACATGACATGACATGACATGACATGACATGACATGACATGACATGACATGACATGACATGACATGACATGACATGACATGACATGACATGACATGACATGACATGACATGACATGACATGACATGACATGACATGACATGACATGACATGACATGACATGACATGACATGACATGACATGACATGACATGACATGACATGACATGACATGACATGACATGACATGACATGACATGACATGACATGACATGACATGACATGACATGACATGACATGACATGACATGACATGACATGACATGACATGACATGACATGACATGACATGACATGACATGACATGACATGACATGACATGACATGACATGACATGACATGACATGACATGACATGACATGACATGACATGACATGACATGACATGACATGACATGACATGACATGACATGACATGACATGACATGACATGACATGACATGACATGACATGACATGACATGACATGACATGACATGACATGACATGACATGACATGACATGACATGACATGACATGACATGACATGACATGACATGACATGACATGACATGACATGACATGACATGACATGACATGACATGACATGACATGACATGACATGACATGACATGACATGACATGACATGACATGACATGACATGACATGACATGACATGACATGACATGACATGACATGACATGACATGACATGACATGACATGACATGACATGACATGACATGACATGACATGACATGACATGACATGACATGACATGACATGACATGACATGACATGACATGACATGACATGACATGACATGACATGACATGACATGACATGACATGACATGACATGACATGACATGACATGACATGACATGACATGACATGACATGACATGACATGACATGACATGACATGACATGACATGACATGACATGACATGACATGACATGACATGACATGACATGACATGACATGACATGACATGACATGACATGACATGACATGACATGACATGACATGACATGACATGACATGACATGACATGACATGACATGACATGACATGACATGACATGACATGACATGACATGACATGACATGACATGACATGACATGACATGACATGACATGACATGACATGACATGACATGACATGACATGACATGACATGACATGACATGACATGACATGACATGACATGACATGACATGACATGACATGACATGACATGACATGACATGACATGACATGACATGACATGACATGACATGACATGACATGACATGACATGACATGACATGACATGACATGACATGACATGACATGACATGACATGACATGACATGACATGACATGACATGACATGACATGACATGACATGACATGACATGACATGACATGACATGACATGACATGACATGACATGACATGACATGACATGACATGACATGACATGACATGACATGACATGACATGACATGACATGACATGACATGACATGACATGACATGACATGACATGACATGACATGACATGACATGACATGACATGACATGACATGACATGACATGACATGACATGACATGACATGACATGACATGACATGACATGACATGACATGACATGACATGACATGACATGACATGACATGACATGACATGACATGACATGACATGACATGACATGACATGACATGACATGACATGACATGACATGACATGACATGACATGACATGACATGACATGACATGACATGACATGACATGACATGACATGACATGACATGACATGACATGACATGACATGACATGACATGACATGACATGACATGACATGACATGACATGACATGACATGACATGACATGACATGACATGACATGACATGACATGACATGACATGACATGACATGACATGACATGACATGACATGACATGACATGACATGACATGACATGACATGACCTGACATGACATGACATGACCTGACATGACATGACATGACATGACATGACATGACATGACATGACATGACATGACATGACATGACATGACATGACATGACATGACATGACATGACATGACATGACATGACATGACATGACATGACATGACATGACATGACATGACATGACATGACATGACATGACATGACATGACATGACATGACATGACATGACATGACATGACATGACATGACATGACATGACATGACATGACATGACATGACATGACATGACATGACATGACATGACATGACATGACATGACATGACATGACATGACATGACATGACATGACATGACATGACATGACATGACATGACATGACATGACATGACATGACATGACATGACATGACATGACATGACATGACATGACATGACATGACATGACATGACATGACATGACATGACATGACATGACATGACATGACATGACATGACGTGACATGACATGACATGACATGACATGACATGACATGACATGACATGACATGACATGACATGACAGGTCGTCAGTACCTCCACAGGTTCGGGCACGCGGAGGTCCCAGTCTGCCCGGACTGCCCAGGTGTAGATGAAACTGCCGAACACATACTGTTCGTATGTCATCGGTTCGACGTCGAAAGAAGAGCAATGCTTGACGTCTGTGGCTGGGACACAACCCCGGATACCCTTATTCAGCGGATGTGTCAAACGGTGGAGAAGTGGAACGCAGTCTCGGCTGCAACCATCCAGATTGCCAGTAGGCTACAGGTAATCTGGCGAACCGAGCAACAGGCGGCGGACACGGCTAACTAGTGATTGGTTAGTTGGAGCGAAAAAGGCCAAGCGCAAAATAAGAGAGTGAATGGTCTGTTCATGCCGAGGTAGGTTGGCGCAGCGAATGGCAACCGCGTAAGGGGTAAACCCAGCCACCCCGAAGCAAGACAGAAGAGTGAGTGTATAGGCGTATAAGTGGACTGCCTCATGCCAAGACGGGAGGGTCGTAGCGTAGTATGTTGGAACTAAGCTATCGATGCCTCATGGCGTGGCAGAGGAGTGAAAGGGTGAGCATCCAAGTCAGTCTCACACTGCATGTTAAGGGTGAGCATAAAAGTCAGCCTCACAGGTTGGTAGAGGCTAGCACAAAAGTCAGCCTAGCAAGGAATGAAAAAGGTGAGCACAAAAGTCAGCCTCGCATGGTATGTCAGAAGTGGGGCCTAAGAAAAATGTCCCACATGGGATGCCAGAGGGAGTGACAAAGGTACAATAGAGTGGCACGATTGAGAGTGAATCAGGTGATAGGGTGAGCACCCAAGTCGGCCTCACATGGATGGGTAGGGCGAGCACAAAAGTAAGCCTAGCAAGGAATGAGTAAGGTGAGCACACAAGTCAGCCTCGCATGGAACGTAAAAGGTGAGCACAAAAGTCAGCCTCATGTGGGAGTGTTTGAGAGTGAATCAAAGTGTGATTGAGAGAGCACCCAAGTAAGCCTCATACAGGATGTATGATCGCGTGAGTGAGAGTGAATGAGTACATTTAGTACAGCCATCCCCCCAGAAGTAATACCGAGAGGTAGTTCCTGGGAGGAATGATGGCGGAGCCCAATGGAGTTTAGTCGGTATTAATGGCTGGTCACCATTCGAGTCCGACACGCCCCCAGTGCACCCCGTGTGGTAGATTGGACCCTACCGTTAGCACGTGTACTGGGCTAGGACATAAAGGTCTTCTCCATTGTAAAAAAAAAAAAAATGACATGACATGACATGACATGACATGACATGACATGACATGACATGACATGACATGACATGACATGACATGACATGACATGACATGACATGACATGACATGACATGACATGACATGACATGACATGACATGACATGACATGACATGACATGACATGACATGACATGACATGACATGACATGACATGACATGACATGACATGACATGACATGACATGACATGACATGACATGACATGACATGACATGACATGACATGACATGTCATGGCATGGCGCCATGCCATGCCATGCCATGCCATGCCATGCCATGCCATGCCATGCCATGCCATGCCATGCCATGCCATGCCATGCCATGCCATGCCATGCCATGCCATGCCATGCCATGACATGACATGCCATGACATGACATGACATGACATGACATGACATGCCATGCCATGCCATGACATGACATGCCATGACATGACATGACATGACATAACATGACATGACATGACATGACATGACATGACATGACATGACATGACATGACATGACATGACATGACATGACATGACATGATATGACATGACATGACATAACATGACATGACATGACATGACATGACATGACATGACATGACATGACATGACATGACATGACATGACATGACATGACATGACATGACATGACATGACATGACATGACATGACATGACATGACATGACATGACATGACATGACATGACATGACATGACATGACATGACATGACATGACATGACATAACATGACATGACATGACATGACATGACATGACATGACATGACATGACATGACATGACATGACATGACATGACATGACATGACATGACATGACATGACATGACATGACATGACATGACATGACATGACATGACATGACATGACATGACATGACATGACATGACATGACATGACATGACATGACATGACATGACATGACATGACATGACATGACATGACATGACATGACATGACATGACATGACATGACATGACATGACATGACATGACATGACATGACATGACATGACATGACATGACATGACATGACATGACATGACATGACATGACATGACATGACATGACATGACATGACATGACATGACATGACATGACATGACATGACATGACATGACATGACATGACATGACATGACATGACATGACATGACATGACATGACATGACATGACATGACATGACATGACATGACATGACATGACATGACATGACATGATATGACATGACATGACATGACATGACATGACATGACATGACATGACATGACATGACATGACATGACATGACATGACATGACATGACATGACATGACATGACATGACATGACATGACATGACATGACATGACATGACATGACATGACATGACATGACATGACATGACATGACATGACATGACATGACATGACATGACATGACATGACATGACATGACATGACATGACATGACATGACATGACATGATGACATGACATGACATGACATGACATGACATGACATGACATGACATGACATGACATGACATGACATGACATGACATGACATGACATGACATGACATGACATGACATGACATGACATGACATGACATGACATGACATGACATGACATGACATGACATGACATGACATGACATGACATGACATGACATGACATGACATGACATGACATGACATGACATGACATGACATGACATGACATGACATGACATGACATGACATGACATGACATGACATGACATGACATGACATGACATGACATGACATGACATGACATGACATGACATGACATGACATGACATGACATGACATGACATGACATGACATGACATGACATGACATGACATGACATGACATGACATGACATGACATGACATGACATGACATGACATGACATGACATGACATGACATGACATGACATGACATGACATGACATGACATGACATGACATGACATGACATGACATGACATGACATGACATGACATGACATGACATGACATGACATGACATGACATGACATGACATGACATGACATGACATGACATGACATGACATGACATGACATGACATGACATGACATGACATGACATGACATGACATGACATGACATGACATGACATGACATGACATGACATGACATGACATGACATGACATGACATGACATGACATGACATGACATGACATGACATGACATGACATGACATGACATGACATGACATGACATGACATGACATGACATGACATGACATGACATGACATGACATGACATGACATGACATGACATGACATGACATGACATGACATGACATGACATGACATGACATGACATGACATGACATGACATGACATGACATGACATGACATGACATGACATGACATGACATGACATGACATGACATGACATGACATGACATGACATGACATGACATGACATGACATGACATGACATGACATGACATGACATGACATGACATGACATGACATGACATGACATGACATGACATGACATGACATGACATGACATGACATGACATGACATGACATGACATGACATGACATGACATGACATGACATGACATGACATGACATGACATGACATGACATGACATGACATGACATGACATGACATGACATGACATGACATGACATGACATGACATGACATGACATGACATGACATGACATGACATGACATGACATGACATGACATGACATGACATGACATGACATGACATGACATGACATGACATGACATGACATGACATGACATGACATGACATGACATGACATGACATGACATGACATGACATGACATGACATGACATGACATGACATGACATGACATGACATGACATGACATGACATGACATGACATGACATGACATGACATGACATGACATGACATGACATGACATGACATGACATGACATGACATGACATGACATGACATGACATGACATGACATGACATGACATGACATGACATGACATGACATGACATGACATGACATGACATGACATGACATGACATGACATGACATGACATGACATGACATGACATGACATGACATGACATGACATGACATGACATGACATGACATGACATGACATGACATGACATGACATGACATGACATGACATGACATGACATGACATGACATGACATGACATGACATGACATGACATGACATGACATGACATGACATGACATGACATGACATGACATGACATGACATGACATGACATGACATGACATGACATGACATGACATGACATGACATGACATGACATGACATGACATGACATGACATGACATGACATGACATGACATGACATGACATGACATGACATGACATGACATGACATGACATGACATGACATGACATGACATGACATGACATGACATGACATGACATGACATGACATGACATGACATGACATGACATGACATGACATGACATGACATGACATGACATGACATGACATGACATGACATGACATGACATGACATGACATGACATGACATGACATGACATGACATGACATGACATGACATGACATGACATGACATGACATGACATGACATGACATGACATGACATGACATGACATGACATGACATGACATGACATGACATGACATGACATGACATGACATGACATGACATGACATGACATGACATGACATGACATGACATGACATGACATGACATGACATGACATGACATGACATGACATGACATGACATGACATGACATGACATGACATGACATGACATGACATGACATGACATGACATGACATGACATGACATGACATGACATGACATGACATGACATGACATGACATGACATGACATGACATGACATGACATGACATGACATGACATGACATGACATGACATGACATGACATGACATGACATGACATGACATGACATGACATGACATGACATGACATGACATGACATGACATGACATGACATGACATGACATGACATGACATGACATGACATGACATGACATGACATGACATGACATGACATGACATGACATGACATGACATGACATGA
This sequence comes from Topomyia yanbarensis, assembly GCF_030247195.1. Classification (NCBI taxonomy): domain Eukaryota; kingdom Metazoa; phylum Arthropoda; class Insecta; order Diptera; family Culicidae; genus Topomyia; species Topomyia yanbarensis. Next base: position 11,062 of record NW_026683855.1, on the reverse strand, counting down.
CAGGTCGTCAGTACCTCCACAGGTTCGGGCACGCGGAGGTCCCAGTCTGCCCGGACTGCCCAGGTGTAGATGAAACTGCCGAACACATACTGTTCGTATGTCATCGGTTCGACGTCGAAAGAAGAGCAATGATTGACGTCTGTGGCTGGGACACAACCCCGGATACCCTTATTCAGCGGATGTGTCAAACGGTGGAGAAGTGGAACGCAGTCTCGGCTGCTACCATCCAGATTGCCAGTAGGCTACAGGTAATCTGGCGAACCGAGCAACAGGCGGCGGGCACGGCTAACTAGTGATTGGTTAGTTGGAGCGAAAAAGGCCAAGCGCAAAATAAGAGAGTGAATGGTCTGTTCATGCCGAGGTAGGTTGGCGCAGCGAATGGCAACCGCGTAAGGGGTAAACCCAGCCACCCCGAAGCAAGACAGAAGAGTGAGTGTATAGGCGTATAAGTGGACTGCCTCATGCCAAGACGGGAGGGTCGTAGCGTAGTATGTTGGAACTAAGCTATCGATGCCTCATGGCGTGGCAGAGGAGTGAAAGGGTGAGCATCCAAGTCAGTCTCACACTGCATGTTAAGGGTGAGCATAAAAGTCAGCCTCACAGGTTGGTAGAGGCTAGCACAAAAGTCAGCCTAGCAAGGAATGAAAAAGGTGAGCACAAAAGTCAGCCTCGCATGGTATGTCAGAAGTGGGGCCTAAGAAAAATGACCCACATGGGATGCCAGAGGGAGTGACAAAGGTACAATAGAGTGGCACGATTGAGAGTGAATCAGGTGATAGGGTGAGCACCCAAGTCAGCCTCACATGGATGGGTAGGGCGAGCACAAAAGTAAGCCTAGCAAGGAATGAGTAAGGTGAGCACACAAGTCAGCCTCGCATGGAACGTAAAAGGTGAGCACAAAAGTCAGCCTCATGTGGGAGTGTTTGAGAGTGAATCAAAGTGTGATTGAGAGAGCACCCAAGTAAGCCTCATACAGGATGTATGATCGCGTGAGTGAGAGTGAATGAGTACATTTAGTACAGCCATCCCCCCAGAAGTAATACCGAGAGGTAGTTCCTGGGAGGAATGATGGCGGAGCCCAATGGAGTTTAGTCGGTATTAATGGCTGGTCACCATTCGAGTCCGACACGCCCCCAGTGCACCCCGTGTGGTAGATTGGACCCTACCGTTAGCACGTGTACTGGGCTAGGACATAAAGGTCTTCTCCATTGTAAAAAAAAAAAAATGACATGACATGACATGACATGACATGACATGACATGACATGACATGACATGACATGACATGACATGACATGACATGACATGACATGACATGACATGACATGACATGACATGACATGACATGACATGACATGACATGACATGACATGACATGACATGACATGACATGACATGACATGACATGACATGACATGACATGACATGACATGACATGACATGACATGACATGACATGACATGACATGACATGACATGACATGACATGACATGACATGACATGACATGACATGACATGACATGACATGACATGACATGACATGACATGACATGACATGACATGACATGACATGACATGACATGACATGACATGACATGACATGACATGACATGACATGACATGACATGACATGACATGACATGACATGACATGACATGACATGACATGACATGACATGACATGACATGACATGACATGACATGACATGACATGACATGACATGACATGACATGACATGACATGACATGACATGACATGACATGACATGACATGACATGACATGACATGACATGACATGACATGACATGACATGACATGACATGACATGACATGACATGACATGACATGACATGACATGACATGACATGACATGACATGACATGACATGACATGACATGACATGACATGACATGACATGACATGACATGACATGACATGACATGACATGACATGACATGACATGACATGACATGACATGACATGACATGACATGACATGACATGACATGACATGACATGACATGACATGACATGACATGACATGACATGACATGACATGACATGACATGACATGACATGACATGACATGACATGACATGACATGACATGACATGACATGACATGACATGACATGACATGACATGACATGACATGACATGACATGACATGACATGACATGACATGACATGACATGACATGACATGACATGACATGACATGACATGACATGACATGACATGACATGACATGACATGACATGACATGACATGACATGACATGACATGACATGACATGACATGACATGACATGACATGACATGACATGACATGACATGACATGACATGACATGACATGACATGACATGACATGACATGACATGACATGACATGACATGACATGACATGACATGACGTGACATGACATGACATGACATGACATGACATGACATGACATGACATGACATGACATGACATGACAGGTCGTCAGTACCTCCACAGGTTCGGGCACGCGGAGGTCCCAGTCTGCCCGGACTGCCCAGGTGTAGATGAAACTGCCGAACACATACTGTTCGTATGTCATCGGTTCGACGTCGAAAGAAGAGCAATGCTTGACGTCTGTGGCTGGGACACAACCCCGGATACCCTTATTCAGCGGATGTGTCAAACGGTGGAGAAGTGGAACGCAGTCTCGGCTGCAACCATCCAGATTGCCAGTAGGCTACAGGTAATCTGGCGAACCGAGCAACAGGCGGCGGACACGGCTAACTAGTGATTGGTTAGTTGGAGCGAAAAAGGCCAAGCGCAAAATAAGAGAGTGAATGGTCTGTTCATGCCGAGGTAGGTTGGCGCAGCGAATGGCAACCGCGTAAGGGGTAAACCCAGCCACCCCGAAGCAAGACAGAAGAGTGAGTGTATAGGCGTATAAGTGGACTGCCTCATGCCAAGACGGGAGGGTCGTAGCGTAGTATGTTGGAACTAAGCTATCGATGCCTCATGGCGTGGCAGAGGAGTGAAAGGGTGAGCATCCAAGTCAGTCTCACACTGCATGTTAAGGGTGAGCATAAAAGTCAGCCTCACAGGTTGGTAGAGGCTAGCACAAAAGTCAGCCTAGCAAGGAATGAAAAAGGTGAGCACAAAAGTCAGCCTCGCATGGTATGTCAGAAGTGGGGCCTAAGAAAAATGTCCCACATGGGATGCCAGAGGGAGTGACAAAGGTACAATAGAGTGGCACGATTGAGAGTGAATCAGGTGATAGGGTGAGCACCCAAGTCGGCCTCACATGGATGGGTAGGGCGAGCACAAAAGTAAGCCTAGCAAGGAATGAGTAAGGTGAGCACACAAGTCAGCCTCGCATGGAACGTAAAAGGTGAGCACAAAAGTCAGCCTCATGTGGGAGTGTTTGAGAGTGAATCAAAGTGTGATTGAGAGAGCACCCAAGTAAGCCTCATACAGGATGTATGATCGCGTGAGTGAGAGTGAATGAGTACATTTAGTACAGCCATCCCCCCAGAAGTAATACCGAGAGGTAGTTCCTGGGAGGAATGATGGCGGAGCCCAATGGAGTTTAGTCGGTATTAATGGCTGGTCACCATTCGAGTCCGACACGCCCCCAGTGCACCCCGTGTGGTAGATTGGACCCTACCGTTAGCACGTGTACTGGGCTAGGACATAAAGGTCTTCTCCATTGTAAAAAAAAAAAAATGACATGACATGACATGACATGACATGACATGACATGACATGACATGACATGACATGACATGACATGACATGACATGACATGACATGACATGACATGACATGACATGACATGACATGACATGACATGACATGACATGACATGACATGACATGACATGACATGACATGACATGACATGACATGACATGACATGACATGACATGACATGACATGACATGACATGACATGACATGACATGACATGACATGACATGACATGACATGACATGACATGACATGACATGACATGACATGACATGACATGACATGACATGACATGACATGTCATGGCATGGCGCCATGCCATGCCATGCCATGCCATGCCATGCCATGCCATGCCATGCCATGCCATGCCATGCCATGCCATGCCATGCCATGCCATGCCATGCCATGCCATGCCATGCCATGACATGACATGCCATGACATGACATGACATGACATGACATGCCATACCATGCCATGACATGACATGCCATGACATGACATGACATAACATGACATGACATGACATGACATGACATGACATGACATGACATGACATGACATGACATGACATGACATGACATGACATGACATGACATGACATGACATGACATGACATGACATGACATGACATGACATGACATGACATGACATGACATGACATGACATGACATGACATGACATGACATGACATGACATGACATGACATGACATGACATGACATGACATGACATGACATGACATGACATGACATGACATGACATGACATGACATGACATGACATGACATGACATGACATGACATGACATGACATGACATGACATGACATGACATGACATGACATGACATGACATGACATGACATGACATGACATGACATGACATGACATGACATGACATGACATGACATGACATGACATGACATGACATGACATGACATGACATGACATGACATGACATGACATGACATGACATGACATGACATGACATGACATGACATGACATGACATGACATGACATGACATGACATGACATGACATGACATGACATGACATGACATGACATGACATGACATGACATGACATGACATGACATGACATGACATGACATGACATGACATGACATGACATGACATGACATGACATGACATGACATGACATGACATGACATGACATGACATGACATGACATGACATGACATGACATGACATGACATGACATGACATGACATGACATGACATGACATGACATGACATGACATGACATGACATGACATGACATGACATGACATGACATGACATGACATGACATGACATGACATGACATGACATGACATGACATGACATGACATGACATGACATGACATGACATGACATGACATGACATGACATGACATGACATGACATGACATGACATGACATGACATGACATGACATGACATGACATGACATGACATGACATGACATGACATGACATGACATGACATGACATGACATGACATGACATGACATGACATGACATGACATGACATGACATGACATGACATGACATGACATGACATGACATGACATGACATGACATGACATGACATGACATGACATGACATGACATGACATGACATGACATGACATGACATGACATGACATGACATGACATGACATGACATGACATGACATGACATGACATGACATGACATGACATGACATGACATGACATGACATGACATGACATGACATGACATGACATGACATGACATGACATGACATGACATGACATGACATGACATGACATGACATGACATGACATGACATGACATGACATGACATGACATGACATGACATGACATGACATGACATGACATGACATGACATGACATGACATGACATGACATGACATGACATGACATGACATGACATGACATGACATGACATGACATGACATGACATGACATGACATGACATGACATGACATGACATGACATGACATGACATGACATGACATGACATGACATGACATGACATGACATGACATGACATGACATGACATGACATGACATGACATGACATGACATGACATGACATGACATGACATGACATGACATGACATGACATGACAGGTCGTCAGTACCTCCACAGGTTCGGGCACGCGGAGGTCCCAGTCTGCCCGGACTGCCCAGGTGTAGATGAAACTGCCGAACACATACTGTTCGTATGTCATCGGTTCGACGTCGAAAGAAGAGCAATGATTGACGTCTGTGGCTGGGACACAACCCCGGATACCCTTATTCAGCGGATGTGTCAAACGGTGGAGAAGTGGAACGCAGTCTCGGCTGCTACCATCCAGATTGCCAGTAGGCTACAGGTAATCTGGCGAACCGAGCAACAGGCGGCGGGCACGGCTAACTAGTGATTGGTTAGTTGGAGCGAAAAAGGCCAAGCGCAAAATAAGAGAGTGAATGGTCTGTTCATGCCGAGGTAGGTTGGCGCAGCGAATGGCAACCGCGTAAGGGGTAAACCCAGCCACCCCGAAGCAAGACAGAAGAGTGAGTGTATAGGCGTATAAGTGGACTGCCTCATGCCAAGACGGGAGGGTCGTAGCGTAGTATGTTGGAACTAAGCTATCGATGCCTCATGGCGTGGCAGAGGAGTGAAAGGGTGAGCATCCAAGTCAGTCTCACACTGCATGTTAAGGGTGAGCATAAAAGTCAGCCTCACAGGTTGGTAGAGGCTAGCACAAAAGTCAGCCTAGCAAGGAATGAAAAAGGTGAGCACAAAAGTCAGCCTCGCATGGTATGTCAGAAGTGGGGCCTAAGAAAAATGTCCCACATGGGATGCCAGAGGGAGTGACAAAGGTACAATAGAGTGGCACGATTGAGAGTGAATCAGGTGATAGGGTGAGCACCCAAGTCAGCCTCACATGGATGGGTAGGGCGAGCACAAAAGTAAGCCTAGCAAGGAATGAGTAAGGTGAGCACACAAGTCAGCCTCGCATGGAACGTAAAAGGTGAGCACAAAAGTCAGCCTCATGTGGGAGTGTTTGAGAGTGAATCAAAGTGTGATTGAGAGAGCACCCAAGTAAGCCTCATACAGGATGTATGATCGCGTGAGTGAGAGTGAATGAGTACATTTAGTACAGCCATCCCCCCAGAAGTAATACCGAGAGGTAGTTCCTGGGAGGAATGATGGCGGAGCCCAATGGAGTTTAGTCGGTATTAATGGCTGGTCACCATTCGAGTCCGACACGCCCCCAGTGCACCCCGTGTGGTAGATTGGACCCTACCGTTAGCACGTGTACTGGGCTAGGACATAAAGGTCTTCTCCATTGTAAAAAAAAAAAAAAAAAATGACATGACATGACATGACATGACATGACATGACATGACATGACATGACATGACATGACATGACATGACATGACATGACATGACATGACATGACATGACATGACATGACATGACATGACATGACATGACATGACATGACATGACATGACATGACATGACATGACATGACATGACATGACATGACATGACATGACATGACATGACATGACATGACATGACATGACATGACATGACATGACATGACATGACATGACATGACATGACATGACATGACATGACATGACATGACATGACATGACATGACATGACATGACATGACATGACATGACATGACATGACATGACATGACATGACATGACATGACATGACATGACATGACATGACATGACATGACATGACATGACATGACATGACATGACATGACATGACATGACATGACATGACATGACATGACATGACATGACATGACATGACATGACATGACATGACATGACATGACATGACATGACATGACATGACATGACATGACATGACATGACATGACATGACATGACATGACATGACATGACATGACATGACATGACATGACATGACATGACATGACATGACATGACATGACATGACATGACATGACATGACATGACATGACATGACATGACATGACATGACATGACATGACATGACATGACATGACATGACATGACATGACATGACATGACATGACATGACATGACATGACATGACATGACATGACATGACATGACATGACATGACATGACATGACATGACATGACATGACATGACATGACATGACATGACATGACATGACATGACATGACATGACATGACATGACATGACATGACATGACATGACATGACATGACATGACATGACATGACATGACATGACATGACATGACATGACATGACATGACATGACATGACATGACATGACATGACATGACATGACATGACATGACATGACATGACATGACATGACATGACATGACATGACATGACATGACATGACATGACATGACATGACATGACATGACATGACATGACATGACATGACATGACATGACATGACATGACATGACATGACATGACATGACATGACATGACATGACATGACATGACATGACATGACATGACATGACATGACATGACATGACATGACATGACATGACATGACATGACATGACATGACATGACATGACATGACATGACATGACATGACATGACATGACATGACATGACATGACATGACATGACATGACATGACATGACATGACATGACATGACATGACATGACATGACATGACATGACATGACATGACATGACATGACATGACATGACATGACATGACATGACATGACATGACATGACATGACATGACATGACATGACATGACATGACATGACATGACATGACATGACATGACATGACATGACATGACATGACATGACATGACATGACATGACATGACATGACATGACATGACATGACATGACATGACATGACATGACATGACATGACATGACATGACATGACATGACATGACATGACATGACATGACATGACATGACATGACATGACATGACATGACATGACATGACATGACATGACATGACATGACATGACATGACATGACATGACATGACATGACATGACATGACATGACATGACATGACATGACATGACATGACATATGACATGACATGACATGACATGACATGACATGACATGACATGACATGACATGACATGACATGACATGACATGACATGACATGACATGACATGACATGACATGACATGACATGACATGACATGACATGACATGACATGACATGACATGACATGACATGACATGACATGACATGACATGACATGACATGACATGACATGACATGACATGACATGACATGACATGACATGACATGACATGACATGACATGACATGACATGACATGACATGACATGACATGACATGACATGACATGACATGACATGACATGACATGACATGACATGACATGACATGACATGACATGACATGACATGACATGACATGACATGACATGACATGACATGACATGACATGACATGACATGACATGACATGACATGACATGACATGACATGACATGACATGACATGACATGACATGACATGACATGACATGACATGACATGACATGACATGACATGACATGACATGACATGACATGACATGACATGACATGACATGACATGACATGACATGACATGACATGACATGACATGACATGACATGACATGACATGACATGACATGACATGACATGACATGACATGACATGACATGACATGACATGACATGACATGACATGACATGACATGACATGACATGACATGACATGACATGACATGACATGACATGACATGACATGACATGACATGACATGACATGACATGACATGACATGACATGACATGACATGACATGACATGACATGACATGACATGACATGACATGACATGACATGACATGACATGACATGACATGACATGACATGACATGACATGACATGACATGACATGACATGACATGACATGACATGACATGACATGACATGACATGACATGACATGACATGACATGACATGACATGACATGACATGACATGACATGACATGACATGACATGACATGACATGACATGACATGACATGACATGACATGACATGACATGACATGACATGACATGACATGACATGACATGACATGACATGACATGACATGACATGACATGACATGACATGACATGACATGACATGACATGACATGACATGACATGACATGACATGACATGACATGACATGACATGACATGACATGACATGACATGACATGACATGACATGACATGACATGACATGACATGACATGACATGACATGACATGACATGACATGACATGACATGACATGACATGACATGACATGACATGACATGACATGACATGACATGACATGACATGACATGACATGACATGACATGACATGACATGACATGACATGACATGACATGACATGACATGACATGACATGACATGACATGACATGACATGACATGACATGACATGACATGACATGACATGACATGACATGACATGACATGACATGACATGACATGACATGACATGACATGACATGACATGACATGACATGACATGACATGACATGACATGACATGACATGACATGACATGACATGACATGACATGACATGACATGACATGACATGACATGACATGACATGACATGACATGACATGACATGACATGTCATGGCATGGCGCCATGCCATGCCATGCCATGCCATGCCATGCCATGCCATGCCATGCCATGCCATGACATGACATGCCATGACATGACATGACATGACATGACATGCCATGCCATGACATGACATGCCATGACATGACATGACATAACATGACATGACATGACATGACATGACATGACATGACATGACATGACATGACATGACATGACATGACATGACATGACATGACATGACATGACATGACATGACATGACATGACATGACATGACATGACATGACATGACATGACATGACATGACATGACATGACATGACATGACATGACATGACATGACATGACATGACATGACATGACATGACATGACATGACATGACATGACATGACATGACATGACATGACATGACATGACATGACATGACATGACATGACATGACATGACATGACATGACATGACATGACATGACATGACATGACATGACATGACATGACATGACATGACATGACATGACATGACATGACATGACATGACATGACATGACATGACATGACATGACATGACATGACATGACATGACATGACATGACATGACATGACATGACATGACATGACATGACATGACATGACATGACATGACATGACATGACATGACATGACATGACATGACATGACATGACATGACATGA
>NW_026683854.1:0-19130 GCF_030247195.1 Topomyia yanbarensis | reverse complement strand
TCTTTGTCTTGTCTTTGTCTTGTCTTTGTCTTGTCTTTGTCTTGTCTTTGTCTTGTCTTTGTCTTGTCTTTGTCTTGTCTTTGTCTTGTCTTTGTCTTGTCTTTGTCTTGTCTTTGTCTTGTCTTTGTCTTGTCTTTGTCTTGTCTTTGTCTTGTCTTTGTCTTGTCTTTGTCTTGTCTTTGTCTTGTCTTTGTCTTGTCTTTGTCTTGTCTTTGTCTTGTCTTTGTCTTGTCTTTGTCTTGTCTTTGTCTTGTCTTTGTCTTGTCTTTGTCTTGTCTTTGTCTTGTCTTTGTCTTGTCTTTGTCTTGTCTTTGTCTTGTCTTTGTCTTGTCTTTGTCTTGTCTTTGTCTTGTCTTTGTCTTGTCTTTGTCTTGTCTTTGTCTTGTCTTTGTCTTGTCTTTGTCTTGTCTTTGTCTTGTCTTTGTCTTGTCTTTGTCTTGTCTTTGTCTTGTCTTTGTCTTGTCTTTGTCTTGTCTTTGTCTTGTCTTTGTCTTGTCTTTGTCTTGTCTTTGTCTTGTCTTTGTCTTGTCTTTGTCTTGTCTTTGTCTTGTCTTTGTCTTGTCTTTGTCTTGTCTTTGTCTTGTCTTTGTCTTGTCTTTGTCTTGTCTTTGTCTTGTCTTTGTCTTGTCTTTGTCTTGTCTTTGTCTTGTCTTTGTCTTGTCTTTGTCTTGTCTTTGTCTTGTCTTTGTCTTGTCTTTGTCTTGTCTTTGTCTTGTCTTTGTCTTGTCTTTGTCTTGTCTTTGTCTTGTCTTTGTCTTGTCTTTGTCTTGTCTTGTCTTTGTCTTGTCTTTGTCTTGTCTTTGTCTTGTCTTTGTCTTGTCTTTGTCTTGTCTTTGTCTTGTCTTTGTCTTGTCTTTGTCTTGTCTTTGTCTTGTCTTTGTCTTGTCTTTGTCTTGTCTTTGTCTTGTCTTTGTCTTGTCTTTGTCTTGTCTTTGTCTTGTCTTTGTCTTGTCTTTGTCTTGTCTTTGTCTTGTCTTTGTCTTGTCTTTGTCTTGTCTTTGTCTTGTCTTTGTCTTGTCTTTGTCTTGTCTTTGTCTTGTCTTTGTCTTGTCTTTGTCTTGTCTTTGTCTTGTCTTTGTCTTGTCTTTGTCTTGTCTTTGTCTTGTCTTTGTCTTGTCTTTGTCTTGTCTTTGTCTTGTCTTTGTCTTGTCTTTGTCTTGTCTTTGTCTTGTCTTTGTCTTGTCTTTGTCTTGTCTTTGTCTTGTCTTTGTCTTGTCTTTGTCTTGTCTTTGTCTTGTCTTTGTCTTGTCTTTGTCTTGTCTTTGTCTTGTCTTTGTCTTGTCTTTGTCTTGTCTTTGTCTTGTCTTTGTCTTGTCTTTGTCTTGTCTTTGTCTTGTCTTTGTCTTGTCTTTGTCTTGTCTTTGTCTTGTCTTTGTCTTGTCTTTGTCTTGTCTTTGTCTTGTCTTTGTCTTGTCTTTGTCTTGTCTTTGTCTTGTCTTTGTCTTGTCTTTGTCTTGTCTTTGTCTTGTCTTTGTCTTGTCTTTGTCTTGTCTTTGTCTTGTCTTTGTCTTGTCTTTGTCTTGTCTTTGTCTTGTCTTTGTCTTGTCTTTGTCTTGTCTTTGTCTTGTCTTTGTCTTGTCTTTGTCTTGTCTTTGTCTTGTCTTTGTCTTGTCTTTGTCTTGTCTTTGTCTTGTCTTTGTCTTGTCTTTGTCTTGTCTTTGTCTTGTCTTTGTCTTGTCTTTGTCTTGTCTTTGTCTTGTCTTTGTCTTGTCTTTGTCTTGTCTTTGTCTTGTCTTTGTCTTGTCTTTGTCTTGTCTTTGTCTTGTCTTTGTCTTGTCTTTGTCTTGTCTTTGTCTTGTCTTTGTCTTGTCTTTGTCTTGTCTTTGTCTTGTCTTTGTCTTGTCTTTGTCTTGTCTTTGTCTTGTCTTTGTCTTGTCTTTGTCTTGTCTTTGTCTTGTCTTTGTCTTGTCTTTGTCTTGTCTTTGTCTTGTCTTTGTCTTGTCTTTGTCTTGTCTTTGTCTTGTCTTTGTCTTGTCTTTGTCTTGTCTTTGTCTTGTCTTTGTCTTGTCTTTGTCTTGTCTTTGTCTTGTCTTTGTCTTGTCTTTGTCTTGTCTTTGTCTTGTCTTTGTCTTGTCTTTGTCTTGTCTTTGTCTTGTCTTTGTCTTGTCTTTGTCTTGTCTTTGTCTTGTCTTTGTCTTGTCTTTGTCTTGTCTTTGTCTTGTCTTTGTCTTGTCTTTGTCTTGTCTTTGTCTTGTCTTTGTCTTGTCTTTGTCTTGTCTTTGTCTTGTCTTTGTCTTGTCTTTGTCTTGTCTTTGTCTTGTCTTTGTCTTGTCTTTGTCTTGTCTTTGTCTTGTCTTTGTCTTGTCTTTGTCTTGTCTTTGTCTTGTCTTTGTCTTGTCTTTGTCTTGTCTTTGTCTTGTCTTTGTCTTGTCTTTGTCTTGTCTTTGTCTTGTCTTTGTCTTGTCTTTGTCTTGTCTTTGTCTTGTCTTTGTCTTGTCTTTGTCTTGTCTTTGTCTTGTCTTTGTCTTGTCTTTGTCTTGTCTTTGTCTTGTCTTTGTCTTGTCTTTGTCTTGTCTTTGTCTTGTCTTTGTCTTGTCTTTGTCTTGTCTTTGTCTTGTCTTTGTCTTGTCTTTGTCTTGTCTTTGTCTTGTCTTTGTCTTGTCTTTGTCTTGTCTTTGTCTTGTCTTTGTCTTGTCTTTGTCTTGTCTTTGTCTTGTCTTTGTCTTGTCTTTGTCTTGTCTTTGTCTTGTCTTTGTCTTGTCTTTGTCTTGTCTTTGTCTTGTCTTTGTCTTGTCTTTGTCTTGTCTTTGTCTTGTCTTTGTCTTGTCTTTGTCTTGTCTTTGTCTTGTCTTTGTCTTGTCTTTGTCTTGTCTTTGTCTTGTCTTTGTCTTGTCTTTGTCTTGTCTTTGTCTTGTCTTTGTCTTGTCTTTGTCTTGTCTTTGTCTTGTCTTGTCTTGTCTTGTCTTTGTCTTGTCTTTGTCTTGTCTTTGTCTTGTCTTTGTCTTGTCTTTGTCTTGTCTTTGTCTTGTCTTTGTCTTGTCTTTGTCTTGTCTTTGTCTTGTCTTTGTCTTGTCTTTGTCTTGTCTTTGTCTTGTCTTTGTCTTGTCTTTGTCTTGTCTTTGTCTTGTCTTTGTCTTGTCTTTGTCTTGTCTTTGTCTTGTCTTTGTCTTGTCTTTGTCTTGTCTTTGTCTTGTCTTTGTCTTGTCTTTGTCTTGTCTTTGTCTTGTCTTTGTCTTGTCTTTGTCTTGTCTTTGTCTTGTCTTTGTCTTGTCTTTGTCTTGTCTTTGTCTTGTCTTTGTCTTGTCTTTGTCTTGTCTTTGTCTTGTCTTTGTCTTGTCTTTGTCTTGTCTTTGTCTTGTCTTTGTCTTGTCTTTGTCTTGTCTTTGTCTTGTCTTTGTCTTGTCTTTGTCTTGTCTTTGTCTTGTCTTTGTCTTGTCTTTGTCTTGTCTTTGTCTTGTCTTTGTCTTGTCTTTGTCTTGTCTTTGTCTTGTCTTTGTCTTGTCTTTGTCTTGTCTTTGTCTTGTCTTTGTCTTGTCTTTGTCTTGTCTTTGTCTTGTCTTTGTCTTGTCTTTGTCTTGTCTTTGTCTTGTCTTTGTCTTGTCTTTGTCTTGTCTTTGTCTTGTCTTTGTCTTGTCTTTGTCTTGTCTTTGTCTTGTCTTTGTCTTGTCTTTGTCTTGTCTTTGTCTTGTCTTTGTCTTGTCTTTGTCTTGTCTTTGTCTTGTCTTTGTCTTGTCTTTGTCTTGTCTTTGTCTTGTCTTTGTCTTGTCTTTGTCTTGTCTTTGTCTTGTCTTTGTCTTGTCTTTGTCTTGTCTTTGTCTTGTCTTTGTCTTGTCTTTGTCTTGTCTTTGTCTTGTCTTTGTCTTGTCTTTGTTTTGTCTTTGTCTTGTCTTTGTCTTGTCTTTGTCTTGTCTTTGTCTTGTCTTTGTCTTGTCTTTGTCTTGTCTTTGTCTTGTCTTTGTCTTGTCTTTGTCTTGTCTTTGTCTTGTCTTTGTCTTGTCTTTGCCTTGTCTTTGCCTTGTCTTTGTGTTGTCTTTGTCTTGTCTTTGTCTTGTCTTTGTCTTGTCTTTGTCTCGTCTTTGTCTTGTCTTTGTCTTGTCTTTGTCGTGTCTTTGTCTTGTCTTTGTCTTGTCTTTGTCTTGTCTTTGTCTTGTCTTTGTCTTGTCTTTGTCTTGTCTTTGTCTTATCTTTGTCTTGTCTTTGTCTTGTCTTTGTCTTGTCTTTGTCTTGTCTTTGTCTTGTCTTTGTCTTGTCTTTGTCTTGTCTTTGTCTTGTCTTTGTCTTGTCTTTGTCTTGTCTTGTCTTTGTCTTGTCTTTGTCTTGTCTTTGTCTTGTCTTTGTCTTGTCTTTGTCTTGTCTTTGTCTTGTCTTTGTCTTGTCTTTGTCTTGTCTTTGTCTTGTCTTTGTCTTGTCTTTGTCTTGTCTTTGTCTTGTCTTTGTCTTGTCTTTGTCTTGTCTTTGTCTTGTCTTTGTCTTGTCTTTGTCTTGTCTTTGTCTTGTCTTTGTCTTGTCTTTGTCTTGTCTTTGTCTTGTCTTTGTCTTGTCTTTGTCTTGTCTTTGTCTTGTCTTTGTCTTGTCTTTGTCTTGTCTTTGTCTTGTCTTTGTCTTGTCTTTGTCTTGTCTTTGTCTTGTCTTTGTCTTGTCTTTGTCTTGTCTTTGTCTTGTCTTTGTCTTGTCTTTGTCTTGTCTTTGTCTTGTCTTTGTCTTGTCTTTGTCTTGTCTTTGTCTTGTCTTTGTTTTGTCTTTGTCTTGTCTTTGTCTTGTCTTTGTCTTGTCTTTGTCTTGTCTTTGTCTTGTCTTTGTCTTGTCTTTGTCTTGTCTTTGTCTTGTCTTTGTCTTGTCTTTGTCTTGTCTTTGTCTTGTCTTTGTCTTGTCTTTGTCTTGTCTTTGTCTTGTCTTTGTCTTGTCTTTGTCTTGTCTTTGTCTTGTCTTTGTCTTGTCTTTGTCTTGTCTTTGTCTTGTCTTTGTCTTGTCTTTGTCTTGTCTTTGTCTTGTCTTTGTCTTGTCTTTGTCTTGTCTTTGTCTTGTCTTTGTCTTGTCTTTGTCTTGTCTTTGTCTTGTCTTTGTCTTGTCTTTGTCTTGTCTTTGATCGAGGGAGGCCAATCGATCTGCGTCAACGTTCCCTTTTATTCCGCTGTGGCCTGGAACCCAACAGATGGACAAGAGTGGGTCGCGGTAGGCTTCAATGGCCTGTACGAAAGGGTGCTTCGATGTTCCGCTTTCGATGTCCTTTAACACGGAGAGCGAGTCGGTGAAAATGACCGTCGGGGAGTCGGTGGGTCTTTTTTCCATTGCTACTGCCAGGGCGGCAGCTTCTGCTGAGAAGATTGACCACGAGGAGGGCAGGCGGAAGGAAAGTCCGCTATCCAGGCCACTGATCCCCGCTCCCACTCCATCGTCAGCCTTGGATCCGTCGGTGAATATTTGAAGGTGGCCTGAATATTTCCGGTTGACTAGTTTTTGATAGTGGGCTCCGATGCGGTTAGGGGGGTCGCCTGCTTTGACGACCAGAGATAGGCTGTAGTCGATGTTGTGACTCGGGTCGTTCCACGCACGATGTCTCACCCGATGTAGGCGGGCGATTGGCGGTAAGGGGCTGTTTGCGTACTTGTTGTGGAGGTCCTTGGCCATGGAAAGAGCGAAGCATTCACCTCCCGAGGTTTTTTCCAAGAATCCGAGACTTCTCCTGAATGCTGTTTTTGCAACTGCCCAGCGGCAGGGAAGAACTCCCGCCTCAACGCAGGCGGATTCTGCAGGTGTACTTGGCAGCAAGTTGGAGGCTAGTCAGACGGCTCCATGATACAACGGGCCGAGGACCTCGACCAGTCCGTCTAGATTGCGACAAGTCAATTCGATGCCGTAGTATATCCTGCTGTGGATTAAGGCGCGGCTCACGTTGATTGCGGTTTTTCTGTTGTTTTTGGGGTGGCGAGAGCATATCGTTCGGACCAGCCGCTTTCGGTTCTCGCAGTCCCTCTTTACTTGGCGGAAGTGTGGAACAAAGGTAGCTTTTCTGTCCAGTGTGATGCCAAGCACTTTCGGCTCTTTTCGGAAGGGTATCTGGACCCCGTTGAGCGAGACCGGTCTGGCGTTGGCGGGGTGAAAGGATCCGCAGCAGTGAGTAATCGCACACTTAGAAGCAGCGATGTTGAAGCCGGTAGCTAGAGCCCATCGTCCGATCGCATTGACGGCGGCTTGAAGAGAGATCCGGGTGCGGGGGATCGTCTTTGTCTTGTCTTTGTCTTGTCTTTGTCTTGTCTTTGTCTTGTCTTTGTCTTGTCTTTGTCTTGTCTTTGTCTTGTCTTTGTCTTGTCTTTGTCTTGTCTTTGTCTTGTCTTTGTCTTGTCTTTGTCTTGTCTTTGTCTTGTCTTTGTCTTGTCTTTGTCTTGTCTTTGTCTTGTCTTTGTCTTGTCTTTGTCTTGTCTTGTCTTGTCTTTGTCTTTGTCTTGTCTTTGTCTTGTCTTTGTCTTGTCTTTGTCTTGTCTTTGTCTTGTCTTTGTCTTGTCTTTGTCTTGTCTTTGTCTTGTCTTTGTCTTGTCTTTGTCTTGTCTTTGTCTTGTCTTTGTCTTGTCTTTGTCTTGTCTTTGTCTTGTCTTTGTCTTGTCTTTGTCTTGTCTTTGTCTTGTCTTTGTCTTGTCTTTGTCTTGTCTTTGTCTTGTCTTTGTCTTGTCTTTGTCTTGTCTTTGTCTTGTCTTTGTCTTGTCTTTGTCTTGTCTTTGTCTTGTCTTTGTCTTGTCTTTGTCTTGTCTTTGTCTTGTCTTTGTCTTGTCTTTGTCTTGTCTTTGTCTTGTCTTTGTCTTGTCTTTGTCTTGTCTTTGTCTTGTCTTTGTCTTGTCTTTGTCTTGTCTTTGTCTTGTCTTTGTCTTGTCTTTGTCTTGTCTTTGTCTTGTCTTTGTCTTGTCTTTGTCTTGTCTTTGTCTTGTCTTTGTCTTGTCTTTGTCTTGTCTTTGTCTTGTCTTTGTCTTGTCTTTGTCTTGTCTTTGTCTTGTCTTTGTCTTGTCTTTGTCTTGTCTTTGTCTTGTCTTTGTCTTGTCTTTGTCTTGTCTTTGTCTTGTCTTTGTCTTGTCTTTGTCTTGTCTTTGTCTTGTCTTTGTCTTGTCTTTGTCTTGTCTTTGTCTTGTCTTTGTCTTGTCTTTGTCTTGTCTTTGTCTTGTCTTTGTCTTGTCTTTGTCTTGTCTTTGTCTTGTCTTTGTCTTGTCTTTGTCTTGTCTTTGTCTTGTCTTTGTCTTGTCTTTGTCTTGTCTTTGTCTTGTCTTTGTCTTGTCTTTGTCTTGTCTTTGTCTTGTCTTTGTCTTGTCTTTGTCTTGTCTTTGTCTTGTCTTTGTCTTGTCTTTGTCTTGTCTTTGTCTTGTCTTTGTCTTGTCTTTGTCTTGTCTTTGTCTTGTCTTTGTCTTGTCTTTGTCTTGTCTTTGTCTTGTCTTTGTCTTGTCTTTGTCTTGTCTTTGTCTTGTCTTTGTCTTGTCTTTGTCTTGTCTTTGTCTTGTCTTTGTCTTGTCTTTGTCTTGTCTTTGTCTTGTCTTTGTCTTGTCTTTGTCTTGTCTTTGTCTTGTCTTTGTCTTGTCTTTGTCTTGTCTTTGTCTTGTCTTTGTCTTGTCTTTGTCTTGTCTTTGTCTTGTCTTTGTCTTGTCTTTGTCTTGTCTTTGTCTTGTCTTTGTCTTGTCTTTGTCTTGTCGTCTTGTCTTGTCTTTGTCTTGTCTTTGTCTTGTCTTTGTCTTGTCTTTGTCTTGTCTTTGTCTTGTCTTTGTCTTGTCTTTGTCTTGTCTTTGTCTTGTCTTTGTCTTGTCTTTGTCTTGTCTTTGTCTTGTCTTTGTCTTGTCTTTGTCTTGTCTTTGTCTTGTCTTTGTCTTGTCTTTGTCTTGTCTTTGTCTTGTCTTTGTCTTGTCTTTGTCTTGTCTTTGTCTTGTCTTTGTCTTGTCTTTGTCTTGTCTTTGTCTTGTCTTTGTCTTGTCTTTGTCTTGTCTTTGTCTTGTCTTTGTCTTGTCTTTGTCTTGTCTTTGTCTTGTCTTTGTCTTGTCTTTGTCTTGTCTTTGTCTTGTCTTTGTCTTGTCTTTGTCTTGTCTTTGTCTTGTCTTTGTCTTGTCTTTGTCTTGTCTTTGTCTTGTCTTTGTCTTGTCTTTGTCTTGTCTTTGTCTTGTCTTTGTCTTGTCTTTGTCTTGTCTTTGTCTTGTCTTTGTCTTGTCTTTGTCTTGTCTTTGTCTTGTCTTTGTCTTGTCTTTGTCTTGTCTTTGTCTTGTCTTTGTCTTGTCTTTGTCTTGTCTTTGTCTTGTCTTTGTCTTGTCTTTGTCTTGTCTTTGTCTTGTCTTTGTCTTGTCTTTGTCTTGTCTTTGTCTTGTCTTTGTCTTGTCTTTGTCTTGTCTTTGTCTTGTCTTTGTCTTGTCTTTGTCTTGTCTTTGTCTTGTCTTTGTCTTGTCTTTGTCTTGTCTTTGTCTTGTCTTTGTCTTGTCTTTGTCTTGTCTTTGTCTTGTCTTTGTCTTGTCTTTGTCTTGTCTTTGTCTTGTCTTTGTCTTGTCTTTGTCTTGTCTTTGTCTTGTCTTTGTCTTGTCTTTGTCTTGTCTTTGTCTTGTCTTTGTCTTGTCTTTGTCTTGTCTTTGTCTTGTCTTTGTCTTGTCTTTGTCTTGTCTTTGTCTTGTCTTTGTCTTGTCTTTGTCTTGTCTTTGTCTTGTCTTTGTCTTGTCTTTGTCTTGTCTTTGTCTTGTCTTTGTCTTGTCTTTGTCTTGTCTTTGTCTTGTCTTTGTCTTGTCTTTGTCTTGTCTTTGTCTTGTCTTTGTCTTGTCTTTGTCTTGTCTTTGTCTTGTCTTTGTCTTGTCTTTGTCTTGTCTTTGTCTTGTCTTTGTCTTGTCTTTGTCTTGTCTTTGTCTTGTCTTTGTCTTGTCTTTGTCTTGTCTTTGTCTTGTCTTTGTCTTGTCTTTGTCTTGTCTTTGTCTTGTCTTTGTCTTGTCTTTGTCTTGTCTTTGTCTTGTCTTTGTCTTGTCTTTGTCTTGTCTTTGTCTTGTCTTTGTCTTGTCTTTGTCTTGTCTTTGTCTTGTCTTTGTCTTGTCTTTGTCTTGTCTTTGTCTTGTCTTTGTCTTGTCTTTGTCTTGTCTTTGTCTTGTCTTTGTCTTGTCTTTGTCTTGTCTTTGTCTTGTCTTTGTCTTGTCTTTGTCTTGTCTTTGTCTTGTCTTTGTCTTGTCTTTGTCTTGTCTTTGTCTTGTCTTTGTCTTGTCTTTGTCTTGTCTTTGTCTTGTCTTTGTCTTGTCTTTGTCTTGTCTTTGTCTTGTCTTTGTCTTGTCTTTGTCTTGTCTTTGTCTTGTCTTTGTCTTGTCTTTGTCTTGTCTTTGTCTTGTCTTTGTCTTGTCTTTGTCTTGTCTTTGTCTTGTCTTTGTCTTGTCTTTGTCTTGTCTTTGTCTTGTCTTTGTCTTGTCTTTGTCTTGTCTTTGTCTTGTCTTTGTCTTGTCTTTGTCTTGTCTTTGTCTTGTCTTTGTCTTGTCTTTGTCTTGTCTTTGTCTTGTCTTTGTCTTGTCTTTGTCTTGTCTTTGTCTTGTCTTTGTCTTGTCTTTGTCTTGTCTTTGTCTTGTCTTTGTCTTGTCTTTGTCTTGTCTTTGTCTTGTCTTTGTCTTGTCTTTGTCTTGTCTTTGTCTTGTCTTTGTCTTGTCTTTGTCTTGTCTTTGTCTTGTCTTTGTCTTGTCTTTGTCTTGTCTTTGTCTTGTCTTTGTCTTGTCTTTGTCTTGTCTTTGTCTTGTCTTTGTCTTGTCTTTGTCTTGTCTTTGTCTTGTCTTTGTCTTGTCTTTGTCTTGTCTTTGTCTTGTCTTTGTCTTGTCTTTGTCTTGTCTTTGTCTTGTCTTTGTCTTGTCTTTGTCTTGTCTTTGTCTTGTCTTTGTCTTGTCTTTGTCTTGTCTTTGTCTTGTCTTTGTCTTGTCTTTGTCTTGTCTTTGTCTTGTCTTTGTCTTGTCTTTGTCTTGTCTTTGTCTTGTCTTTGTCTTGTCTTTGTCTTGTCTTTGTCTTGTCTTTGTCTTGTCTTTGTCTTGTCTTTGTCTTGTCTTTGTCTTGTCTTTGTCTTGTCTTTGTCTTGTCTTTGTCTTGTCTTTGTCTTGTCTTTGTCTTGTCTTTGTCTTGTCTTTGTCTTGTCTTTGTCTTGTCTTTGTCTTGTCTTTGTCTTGTCTTTGTCTTGTCTTTGTCTTGTCTTTGTCTTGTCTTTGTCTTGTCTTTGTCTTGTCTTTGTCTTGTCTTTGTCTTGTCTTTGTCTTGTCTTTGTCTTGTCTTTGTCTTGTCTTTGTCTTGTCTTTGTCTTGTCTTTGTCTTGTCTTTGTCTTGTCTTTGTCTTGTCTTTGTCTTGTCTTTGTCTTGTCTTTGTCTTGTCTTTGTCTTGTCTTTGTCTTGTCTTTGTCTTGTCTTTGTCTTGTCTTTGTCTTGTCTTTGTCTTGTCTTTGTCTTGTCTTTGTCTTGTCTTTGTCTTGTCTTTGTCTTGTCTTTGTCTTGTCTTTGTCTTGTCTTTGTCTTGTCTTTGTCTTGTCTTTGTCTTGTCTTTGTCTTGTCTTTGTCTTGTCTTTGTCTTGTCTTTGTCTTGTCTTTGTCTTGTCTTTGTCTTGTCTTTGTCTTGTCTTTGTCTTGTCTTTGTCTTGTCTTTGTCTTGTCTTTGTCTTGTCTTTGTCTTGTCTTTGTCTTGTCTTTGTCTTGTCTTTGTCTTGTCTTTGTCTTGTCTTTGTCTTGTCTTTGTCTTGTCTTTGTCTTGTCTTTGTCTTGTCTTTGTCTTGTCTTTGTCTTGTCTTTGTCTTGTCTTTGTCTTGTCTTTGTCTTGTCTTTGTCTTGTCTTTGTCTTGTCTTTGTCTTGTCTTTGTCTTGTCTTTGTCTTGTCTTTGTCTTGTCTTTGTCTTGTCTTTGTCTTGTCTTTGTCTTGTCTTTGTCTTGTCTTTGTCTTGTCTTTGTCTTGTCTTTGTCTTGTCTTTGTCTTGTCTTTGTCTTGTCTTTGTCTTGTCTTTGTCTTGTCTTTGTCTTGTCTTTGTCTTGTCTTTGTCTTGTCTTTGTCTTGTCTTTGTCTTGTCTTTGTCTTGTCTTTGTCTTGTCTTTGTCTTGTCTTTGTCTTGTCTTTGTCTTGTCTTTGTCTTGTCTTTGTCTTGTCTTTGTCTTGTCTTTGTCTTGTCTTTGTCTTGTCTTTGTCTTGTCTTTGTCTTGTCTTTGTCTTGTCTTTGTCTTGTCTTTGTCTTGTCTTTGTCTTGTCTTTGTCTTGTCTTTGTCTTGTCTTTGTCTTGTCTTTGTCTTGTCTTTGTCTTGTCTTTGTCTTGTCTTTGTCTTGTCTTTGTCTTGTCTTTGTCTTGTCTTTGTCTTGTCTTTGTCTTGTCTTTGTCTTGTCTTTGTCTTGTCTTTGTCTTGTCTTTGTCTTGTCTTTGTCTTGTCTTTGTCTTGTCTTTGTCTTGTCTTTGTCTTGTCTTTGTCTTGTCTTTGTCTTGTCTTTGTCTTGTCTTTGTCTTGTCTTTGTCTTGTCTTTGTCTTGTCTTTGTCTTGTCTTTGTCTTGTCTTTGTCTTGTCTTTGTCTTGTCTTTGTCTTGTCTTTGTCTTGTCTTTGTCTTGTCTTTGTCTTGTCTTTGTCTTGTCTTTGTCTTGTCTTTGTCTTGTCTTTGTCTTGTCTTTGTCTTGTCTTTGTCTTGTCTGTCTTGTCTTGTCTTTGTCTTGTCTTTGTCTTGTCTTTGTCTTGTCTTTGTCTTGTTGTCTTGTCTTTGTCTTGTCTTTGTCTTGTCTTTGTCTTGTCTTTGTCTTGTCTTTGTCTTGTCTTTGTCTTGTCTTTGTCTTGTCTTTGTCTTGTCTTTGTCTTGTCTTTGTCTTGTCTTTGTCTTGTCTTTGTCTTGTCTTTGTCTTGTCTTTGTCTTGTCTTTGTCTTGTCTTTGTCTTGTCTTTGTCTTGTCTTTGTCTTGTCTTTGTCTTGTCTTTGTCTTGTCTTTGTCTTGTCTTTGTCTTGTCTTTGTCTTGTCTTTGTCTTGTCTTTGTCTTGTCTTTGTCTTGTCTTTGTCTTGTCTTTGTCTTGTCTTTGTCTTGTCTTTGTCTTGTCTTTGTCTTGTCTTTGTCTTGTCTTTGTCTTGTCTTTGTCTTGTCTTTGTCTTGTCTTTGTCTTGTCTTTGTCTTGTCTTTGTCTTGTCTTTGTCTTGTCTTTGTCTTGTCTTTGTCTTGTCTTTGTCTTGTCTTTGTCTTGTCTTTGTCTTGTCTTTGTCTTGTCTTTGTCTTGTCTTTGTCTTGTCTTTGTCTTGTCTTTGTCTTGTCTTTGTCTTGTCTTTGTCTTGTCTTTGTCTTGTCTTTGTCTTGTCTTTGTCTTGTCTTTGTCTTGTCTTTGTCTTGTCTTTGTCTTGTCTTTGTCTTGTCTTTGTCTTGTCTTTGTCTTGTCTTTGTCTTGTCTTTGTCTTGTCTTTGTCTTGTCTTTGTCTTGTCTTTGTCTTGTCTTTGTCTTGTCTTTGTCTTGTCTTTGTCTTGTCTTTGTCTTGTCTTTGTCTTGTCTTTGTCTTGTCTTTGTCTTGTCTTTGTCTTGTCTTTGTCTTGTCTTTGTCTTGTCTTTGTCTTGTCTTTGTCTTGTCTTTGTCTTGTCTTTGTCTTGTCTTTGTCTTGTCTTTGTCTTGTCTTTGTCTTGTCTTTGTCTTGTCTTTGTCTTGTCTTTGTCTTGTCTTTGTCTTGTCTTTGTCTTGTCTTTGTCTTGTCTTTGTCTTGTCTTTGTCTTGTCTTTGTCTTGTCTTTGTCTTGTCTTTGTCTTGTCTTTGTCTTGTCTTTGTCTTGTCTTTGTCTTGTCTTTGTCTTGTCTTTGTCTTGTCTTTGTCTTGTCTTTGTCTTGTCTTTGTCTTGTCTTTGTCTTGTCTTTGTCTTGTCTTTGTCTTGTCTTTGTCTTGTCTTTGTCTTGTCTTTGTCTTGTCTTTGTCTTGTCTTTGTCTTGTCTTTGTCTTGTCTTTGTCTTGTCTTTGTCTTGTCTTTGTCTTGTCTTTGTCTTGTCTTTGTCTTGTCTTTGTCTTGTCTTTGTCTTGTCTTTGTCTTGTCTTTGTCTTGTCTTTGTCTTGTCTTTGTCTTGTCTTTGTCTTGTCTTTGTCTTGTCTTTGTCTTGTCTTTGTCTTGTCTTTGTCTTGTCTTTGTCTTGTCTTTGTCTTGTCTTTGTCTTGTCTTTGTCTTGTCTTTGTCTTGTCTTTGTCTTGTCTTTGTCTTGTCTTTGTCTTGTCTTTGTCTTGTCTTTGTCTTGTCTTTGTCTTGTCTTTGTCTTGTCTTTGTCTTGTCTTTGTCTTGTCTTTGTCTTGTCTTTGTCTTGTCTTTGTCTTGTCTTTGTCTTGTCTTTGTCTTGTCTTTGTCTTGTCTTTGTCTTGTCTTTGTCTTGTCTTTGTCTTGTCTTTGTCTTGTCTTTGTCTTGTCTTTGTCTTGTCTTTGTCTTGTCTTTGTCTTGTCTTTGTCTTGTCTTTGTCTTGTCTTTGTCTTGTCTTTGTCTTGTCTTTGTCTTGTCTTTGTCTTGTCTTTGTCTTGTCTTTGTCTTGTCTTTGTCTTGTCTTTGTCTTGTCTTTGTCTTGTTAGTTAGTTAGTTGTTTATTGCAGCTTTAACCACGGCGGGTCATTCGCTGATAAAAGAATAAAAGCTATACATTTGATTTGTAATGAGATTATGTTGTTTCTTGTTTCTAAATGTACTGCAGAGTTCCGTCAGATGCTATCGTGATATTTGCGCAGGGTGGCGGAGGGCCGCGTTCGGTTTTCTTCTGGTTTCGTCGTTAGATGCCGTCGTATAGTCCGGCATCCTTTATGAAGGATAGCAATGCTTGTTCCTGGGCAGGGTCGTTCGAGAGGATGTCTCTGATCGATCGCGGCATGTTGTATTGTTGTCGTAGATCTTCGAGTTCCTCACAGTTGCACAGAATGTGCTCGACGGTCAGGCGCGTGTTGCACGGGGTGCATTTAGGAATGGGGTTGTTGGCTATCATATGTGCGTGGGTCAATCTGGTGTGGCCGACTCGAAGCCGGGAGAGGATCTTCTGCTCTATTTGGTTGTTGCGGTCGATCCATACGTCGGGGGAGCCTTTGATTTTTTGCGTATGGCCGTGGGAGTTTCGCCAGTGGTTGATGAAATTGGTTTGGATGCTTGCGTTGAACTCTCGAATGATATCGGTTGTTGGTGTTTCAGCCGAGAGTTGGGCGCATGTCCGCCTGCCGAGGGAGGCCAATCGATCTGCGTCAACGTTCCCTTTTATTCCGCTGTGGCCTGGAACCCAACAGATGGACAAGAGTGGGTCGCGGTAGGCTTCAATGGCCTGTACGAAAGGGTGCTTCGATGTTCCGCTTTCGATGTCCTTTAACACGGAGAGCGAGTCGGTGAAAATGACCGTCGGGGAGTCGGTGGGTCTTTTTTCCATTGCTACTGCCAGGGCGGCAGCTTCTGCTGAGAAGATTGACCACGAGGAGGGCAGGCGGAAGGAAAGTCCGCTATCCAGGCCACTGATCCCCGCTCCCACTCCATCGTCAGCCTTGGATCCGTCGGTGAATATTTGAAGGTGGCCTGAATATTTCCGGTTGACTAGTTTTTGATAGTGGGCTCCGATGCGGTTAGGGGGGTCGCCTGCTTTGACGACCAGAGATAGGCTGTAGTCGATGTTGTGACTCGGGTCGTTCCACGCACGATGTCTCACCCGATGTAGGCGGGCGATTGGCGGTAAGGGGCTGTTTGCGTACTTGTTGTGGAGGTCCTTGGCCATGGAAAGAGCGAAGCATTCACCTCCCGAGGTTTTTTCCAAGAATCCGAGACTTCTCCTGAATGCTGTTTTTGCAACTGCCCAGCGGCAGGGAAGAACTCCCGCCTCAACGCAGGCGGATTCTGCAGGTGTACTTGGCAGCAAGTTGGAGGCTAGTCAGACGGCTCCATGATACAACGGGCCGAGGACCTCGACCAGTCCGTCTAGATTGCGACAAGTCAATTCGATGCCGTAGTATATCCTGCTGTGGATTAAGGCGCGGCTCACGTTGATTGCGGTTTTTCTGTTGTTTTTGGGGTGGCGAGAGCATATCGTTCGGACCAGCCGCTTTCGGTTCTCGCAGTCCCTCTTTACTTGGCGGAAGTGTGGAACAAAGGTAGCTTTTCTGTCCAGTGTGATGCCAAGCACTTTCGGCTCTTTTCGGAAGGGTATCTGGACCCCGTTGAGCGAGACCGGTCTGGCGTTGGCGGGGTGAAAGGATCCGCAGCAGTGAGTAATCGCACACTTAGAAGCAGCGATGTTGAAGCCGGTAACTAGAGCCCATCGTCCGATCGCATTGACGGCGGCTTGAAGAGAGATCCGGGTGCGGGGGATCGTTTTTCCCAAGGCGACTAGGATGATGTCGTCCGCATAGACGAACACGTAGACTCCTTTGGGAAGTGAATCAAAAATTGAGTTCATCCTAACTAGGAATAGCGTTACTGCAAGCACTGATCCTTGTGGGACTCCGTTAGTCTCCCAGAATTCGTCGGAGAGTTCGCCGCCGATGTATACCTGGAATCGTCGATCCTTTAGGTAATTCTGAATGAAGGCTCCGAGATTGCCCTGGATGCCCCATCGGTGCAGCTCTCGCAGTACTCCTTCACGCCACACTGTATTGTAGGCTTTCGCCACGTCTAAGATGGCGATGTCGGCATGTCAGTTTTTCGCTCTCGCTTCTTCGATCAGTTCCCCGAAGGATCCCAAGTGGATTCCTGTCCCGAGTCCTTTCCGGAAGGCAAATTGGCGGTTGTCAAGAAATTTGCCTTCTTCCAGCCATGTAATCAGCCGACGGTGGACCATTCTTTCTAGAATCTTCGCGGTACATGAAAGTAGGCTTATGGGACGGAAGTCGCTCGGTGATCGTGTGCCTTTACTCTTTTTGGGAATTGGCACTATGTAGGCAAGTTTCCAGTCGTCTGGGAAGTTTCCACCTTCCCAGATTCTATTGAAGGCATCCAGGAGTGCCCTTTTCCCGCCTGGGGGAAGATGTCTTAACATTGGGTACCCTACTCTGTCGGGGCCAACCGATTTTCCTCGGGCTGTCCTAAGGGCGGCAGTGAGTTCCGTCCCGGAGAAGGGTTTGTTATATTCCGCTGTAGAGTTTGGTGAAAAAGTGATGGGGGTTGCTTCGAGACGTGTCTTGTATCGGACGAAGGCGACGGGGAGGGCGTCGTTTGCGGATAGCGATTGGAAATGGCTGCCGATTCTGTCTGCTATTTCCCTTGGGTCGGTGATTGTTACATCGTTGATTGCCAGAGAGAAACCGTTTTGTCGCCGTTTACCGCTGAGAGCATTGACCCGTCTCCATAACTCAGGTGTTGGGGAATCTGGGTGTATGCCGTCCAAGAAGTTGGACCAGCTGATTGCTTTGGCTTCTTGGATGGTTTTCCTAGCTAGATTGCGGAATCTCCTGAACTTGGTATTGAGGGGGATGTGCTCCGACAGAAGTTCTGCTTTGATGCCCAGACCGATGGTTTGATAATTGTTGATTCCTTTGGCCGTCTCCCATTCGTACCGATACCCGAACCAGGGGGACGGGTCGACGCCGGCGTGAAGGTGGGTCTCCTGGATGACAAGGCAGAGTGGTTCAAGGCGAGAGATAATACTTTGCAGGTCCCCGAGGTTGTGTCTCAGCCCATTGATGTTCCACTGAAGGGCGAGGGTAGACAGACCGCGAGCTCCGTAGGATTTGGGTCGTCTGGTAGGCTGGCTGATGGAGTAGGTATATCCGTCGTCGGTGTTGTGCAAATTGTTACCGATGCTAGGCGTGCTGTCTGAAATGGATGCGGCACTATTCTGGTCTTGGCGAGATTTTGGATTGTGGTAACTTACCCGGGGGGAGCCGGGCCCCCTGCACCGGCAGCCGCCGGAGGTTCTTCGGACGGAACCGGGACGTCCACGGTCAGGGCCGGTGCAGGGGAGGAGGCTTTTTCCCTGGCCGTACAGCAATCTATTTCGGATATGGCGGTTTGTTTTTCAGTTGGATGTTCGGTTTGACAGACGGACTGCCCTTCCGGCGACCGTCGGGGGTGTGGCAGAGGGTCCGCGTGAGTTTGGCCGGTGAATCGTCTTCCTGGACGTGTGATATCCAGGACGTCAGCTGGGCAAACATTTTCTGAAAGAGGGTTCGGGGCGCTTAGCTGTTCTCGGAGTGTGGATTGGAGAGCTGAACTTACCCGGGGGGTAGCCGGGCCCTCTGCACCAGCAGCCGTCGAAGGTTCATCGGTGGGATCCGGTACATCCGCGAGCAGGGCCGGTGCAGGGGAGAAGGCTTTTTCCTTATCGCTCTTGCGCTTGATATTCTCGGTTACGGGGTGTGATTCGTTGGTTATATCTAGGTGGCTTAATACTGGAGTATCGTTTGTTGTGCGCCTTGTTAGGAAGGATACCGGGTGCCAGGAGCATCCGGCGATTGGACTGGGTGATCGTTGTGTTGAGTCCTTTGGATACGGTTTTACTTTTATAGGTTTGTGCTGATGTGCTGTTTGGCGTTGTAGGTCCCTATTAATTTTGCGTCCCGGCTGTCGTGCGCTGAGGCTTCCGGGTGGATTCCGGCTGGGAGAGTCTGGTTCACCGGCTGGGAAGTACGGTTGTTGGTGGTGGTTCGGGAGGTCAACGCGGGTTAGGCTGACTGAAGCGAATTCAGTCGGTTGCCAGGTGTGGAACCTAATTGGGTGCCAGAAGCATCCGGCAACGGGGCTTGGTTCTCGGTGGGATGAGCTTTTAGTGTGATCATTCGCTGGTTGCTTTGTGCTAGGGTTCGTCAGTAGGTGTCGGTTTCCCTTCGATGTTTGTTTGTCTGGAAGAAATTCGGAGGAGTACGGTTCCTTGATGGCAGGGGGTGTATTGCGACTTACCCGGAGGCAAGCCGGGCCCCCCGCGCCGGCAGCCGCCGGAGGCTCATCGACTATGGTCGGTACTACCCCGGTCAGGGCCGGCGCAGGGGAGAAGGCTTTCTCCCTGAACGTGCGGCTGACAGTTTCGGATGTTATGTTGTGGTTTAAATTTTCGGTTGACTTGTAGTCGTGTTTTGTGCTGCTGAAATTAGTGGAGGAGTAGCTCAGTTGGCAGTCGTGTTTGGGTGGACTAGCGGGCTGCCCTTCCAGTGACCACAGTGGGTATGGCAAGGGGTCCGCATGGATTGGGTTGACTATGTCTTCAGTTGATTGCACGATGCGAAGCCTGTCATTCGTTGGTTGCTTAGTACTAGTGTTGGTCGGTAAGGGTCGGATTCCTTTCTTTGTCTTCTCGGTGTTAGAGCTGAGGGGTGGGGGTGGTGATTTGTCTGCAAGTAGTTCCGAGAGGTACGGCTGTTCGTTGGTGGGAGGAAGTGTATTGCGACTTACCCGGGTTAAAGCCGGGTCCCCTACACCAGCAGCCGCCGGAGGCTCGTCGACTGGAGTCGGTACTACCCCGGTCGGGGCCGGTGCAGGGGTGAAGGCTTTCTCCCTGACAGAGCAGCTGGCTGTTTCGGATAGTATGTAGGGGACTATTTCCCCGGGTGGACTACGGTGTGAGATGAGCTTGTTGGTGTTGGGGTGGTTGTTCGAGTGTGTAGCGTTTGGTGCAGCTGTAGCTGTTTCCTTTGTTTGTATTTGTTTAATCGTTGGTGCTATTTGTTGTGTTTGTTGCATGGTTTCGTTTATAAATTGTTTCACTTGTTTGAGGTTTAGCTGCTGTAGATATTTTCAGATTTTTCAATCCGAGATGAGCTCGCTGCTGTCGGTAGGTATTTCACGATTTTTATTTTGTGGTTGATTGGGCTTTAATTTTTTTGGTACGGTTCCTTCCTGTGCGATTCCGATTCCTTTGCTTTGGGGATCTTTGTTGATCGGGCTGCGTGATTTGTCTGTGTCTTCCGGACGATGTTCTTGCTTGTATCTGTTTCGGCTGGATCTTCTTTCACCGGTACTTGAGGTTACTGTGGTTGCCTGGATATTTTGCATTCTGTCGATCGACATTACTCTAGGGTCACGGTTGATTACTGGGGGCCCCATCGATTTGATGGGTTCGCCTGCCTTTTTGGCCATAAAGTGTTTTTTCAACTCCTCAACGGTTTTTCTTAGCGCCGCTAGTTCATTTCGTAGCTCTTTGTTCTCTTTTTTTGTGGAAATTAATTCTTCTTTCAGCCGTTGGGTCTCAGTGTCCTTGGTTTCCGTCGTCGGTCGGTTTGCTACCAGCTCCTTGAGCTTGGCGACTTCCCCCAACAGGGCGTTTATGGTTCGGTCTCTTTCGTCAACTGTGGGCGTGAGATTT
>NW_026683853.1:0-19133 GCF_030247195.1 Topomyia yanbarensis | reverse complement strand
TACCATGGCTGTTTTTTCTTTTTCAAAATTTTAGAACTCGAATAATGATTTATTTTCTTGTATATAGTTGTCATGTGTTGTATAATAATAAAATGTAATATATGCATTTAAAAGTTTTTAATGAATATAAACAACGCACACATTCTCGTGATTCATGATTGAGAAAGGCACAATTGCACCGCTAGGTGGATTAAAATAGGTTTTTTATTGAGTATTTCATCGGCGGTGCTATCTTTAAAAATGAGCTGCCTTGGATATTCAACTGTGTTTTTTTTACTGTATTATTTTATTGCAAATGAGTAGAGGTTTTGAGTCTTTTATATTCGGGATTGCAGATATTTTGTCGTATGTAAATTTTGGGTGTTCGTTGATGTGATGGCGCTGTAAGGGAACACGTATCTGCCGGTCGGCAAACCTTCCTTTGAACTGAACAAATTTTTTTTAATGTTTCTTTAGGGTTTGTTTTACCAACGGGGGAACTGATTCATAGAACATTCAATGTGCTTTGGGAAAACACATGGCCTTATTTGAGTGGAATGATGACTTCAATCATGTATAAGGTTTGAGCATTGACAATTCGCGAGAGGGATCGGGGACCGATTGGCAATTACCTTCAGTAATGTCAGCACGAAGAATAAGTGTTTTGCTGTCATTTTCATTACTTAGTTTTCTATTCTATCGCATGTCTCCACGCGAGTCTAAGTCTATTGATGACATTTGGTCCTTAGACCGGCGACGACTGGGAGCTATCAGCCTTCTGCCGATAGTAGCAGAATGAGAGTATGCAATATAGCCGAGAAAACAATACCGTAAAATTTGTTCAGAAATCAGAGCCAATAAGACTTTAATTGGACTAGTATCGATGATCGCGGGTCAATACGTACTGAAAATTCGCCGCGTCTGTTTTAATGAATCTAATTTCAAGTTCTGTTATTGGTAACAAGCCCGTGCATCAGGTTAACGATCCTCTGTATTTCCCTTCAATGTTCGATATAATCGTTCGTATACGTGTATTTCACAAACAATCCGATATTAGAAATAGGAAATACTTTCGTTGATTTATAACATCTAGAGCTATCATAAATCTCTGTCTGTATAACGTTTTATCCCTCGGTAGTTTGTAACCCAAAAAATATATCGTAGAGAATAGCGAAATTAGTCTAAATAATGTCGCAATAAATAGTGATCCGGCCCATTACACATATAAGATTAGCTTTTCTAGGCAATACTTCCACGATCGGCTGTGTGGATGTGAAATTGCTTTTATTTAGAAAACATAGGATACTCTCGGTAGATCTTATTTTTCGAGCGATCGTGTTCTCGAAAACTAACTGAACTACTACCTAATAAACTATGCTGTACAGGTCGCATCGCTTGCTTGGAGCGAATCCTAGACCCTATTCCCTTCCAAACCACCAACTCCGCGATACCTGTGGAAGATTCTGATGAACCTTCTATATAAGAATCCTCATTTTATTCAAACGATCGCCGGGTAAAATCAGCACCGACACGATAGAAACCACGAAAAAATTCGTTGTGTGATTGAATATTATTAAAAAATATAAGCAGTGCTCCTTATAGCCGACTATCCGGAGTTCAAGGTGCTTATTTTGCTAATCGTATTAATACAACAAATGATAAATTTCCCAAATTCTCGGCAGCCGGCTGCCCAGAGCAATTATTACATGATAACGCTATTGGCACACTTACTAACAACTCTCCCCATCCCGTGATACATGTGGAGATGCAGAGGATTCCTCGGTCTCTAGTAGCAACATGTATCGGACTAACATTCCTTCCTTTCCCAGAAGATCTGCATTCGGACGTGGCCGGCGTCGGTATTGATCAGCATGCAGGGATCAGAATAGATTGTACAATGTGGCTCATCATGTTATTCCCAAGCACGTTGTTCCAATGAACATTTTGCAACCTAATTTGGTTCTGGTCAATAACGGAGTAGCAACTACGGGCGATCTCTTATGCTTATGCTTATGCGTTGTTAGAAAAGTTGAATTTGATTCTGTTTCCCCTTATTGCTCTGCAATAATTCTCAATTACATTATCATTCCCCTAGAAGTTAAAACTAAGGTGTATTTATAATAGGCATTATATTTAGTTACCGCCCCTCTTTTTAGTCTTAGTGATAGTGATCGATTTATTGCTAGTTAAGATTCTCCAAAAATTGCTCAAGACTTACTTTTAAATTGTAGTTTTGAAAAAATCATACTGTAATCTTCTAGCTTAACGAAATTTAAAATGTAAAATACAATAATTGTTACCTTTGAGCTGTAATTGTACCGTAATATACCCTTTTTGTGTATACACTCCGTAGAGTGTATTTGTTTACTTAAAGTTATGCTGTTCGATACCGTCCACATTTAGCTTGTAATTTTTTGTAAAGTTTCGCGTTTCGCGAACGGTTTTGTGCGTCTAGTAATTTTTGTTGTACAATTGTAGATGAATAACATAGTTAGGTCACCGTTCTCCTTTTGCTGTACAATTGGTTACTGGATATGCTGCAAAGACGTCACCGCCTCGGTGCATAGCTGTCATCAGCTATGCACCGACGCGGTTTATCGGTTTTTTCGTCGGGTGGAAGACGGCCATCGCAGTGATAGTTTAGAAAGTGACGAACCACAGCAGACAGACGCGTCCGTTTATAAGTTTTTCGGGAGCGTTCCGCCACTAGAAAAACGTTTCAGTGCGCGCGTGTGACGGCAAACTAAGACAGTCGAAAAGTTCCGGCACGTGGTTCGGGCACCCGTGAAAATTGCGGAGTCGGTTCGCCAACAGGGGTAAGCTAACAGTTAAGGAGTGTATTCGCTTCCCCGGCTAAACAACAAGGAACCGTGACATCGGCCGTTCTCGCTTTAGAGGAAAAGTAGAACGAGCCAAGCTCTCCTCTACAGCTAACCGTCAAGAAGAACAAAGCAGGGCGGACAAAGGTTCCCCCAGGGAAGTGCACCGTGGTGACTTCCGGGATCGTTTACGGCGAGTAGACGGTCCAGCGATAGCTCGCCAACGTTGCTAGGGAGGTTCCAACAAAGGAGCCAAGCTCACCTCCCTAACTAAACGCCAAGAACCGCTGCGATAGTAGCCAACGATACCAGCAGTCTATAAAAGATTCTGAGAGACAGGGATAACTTCTAAACTAGCATAAAAATAGATTATTTTTTAAGTCGCTGAATACGATTCTGATAACAGAATTTGAAAATTCCAAATGGCGGCTACACAATGGCAGCCATTTTTAACTAAATTTGAGAATTTTGTGACAATGAGCATAAAACTCGATTTATGAGAGTTCTTGGGGTCGCTGATTACAGAATACAAACATTCAAAATGGCACCTACAAAATGGCAACCATTTTTTACGAAATTGGCAAATTTTATTACAGTCAGTATAAAACTCGATTCACGGGGGTTTATTGAGCCGCTGATTTCGATTCTGAAATTATAATTACAAAATTCGACGACGCTCAGCTTTGCTTCGCCGATTTCTATCCTAGAAGACGTTCTGTGCACTCTTGTTATCTTCATCACAAACTTCAACGTTCATAAAAGGTACAATTAAAATTATTGCTTCGCTTGTTCACCCTACTGACATCTGCGCTTTTATCGTCAAACTCCCCTTTTTGTTTTCGAATTGGTGTCTTATCTCATACTGTTACCGATCTAAGTTTTAGCTGTTTCGTAACAATATAATTCCATCCACCGGTAATTCAATTATAGTATGTAAGTTATGATTTTGTTTTTTTTGTAAGTTTTTTTGTTATTGGCTCTCTATTATTATTGTTGTTAGTTTGTTAATTGAATTAAAAAAAAATATATTTGTTGTTATTTTTGTTTAACATAGGATAAGTTGTTGTACTAACCACTAACCCCGTTAAAATTCAAACCAATAATTAGGCGTCGATAATTTGCGAAAAAAAAACATTGTAAACGATAGCGGTTGGGGGAAATTTGGGAATTCTGCCTGCATTGCTCGAGGGCTGAAAAGAGGTCTTTCGTACCCACCCCGGAACGTCCAGACCAGGCGTTGGGGCCTAGGACGTGTTCCCCTCTGGACCAGTCATAACTCCTCAAGGCACCTATAATCCCGCAACCGTTACCAATCTGAAGCTATTGAATGTACCGGAAAAACCGCAACGGCAAAAGACGGCAAAATAGTCCGCACTAATCATAGGCAAACTGTCTAATGCAAAATTTACTAACGCCGAATCTGTTGCTGCATGACTGATTGGCACCGCAGTGGAGTTGAGTCAGGTGCCAGTAATTTAGCCGCAGAACCACTGTTTCCGGAAAAGCTAAGGGAGAGAGAGAGATAAGGAGGACGAGAGAGAGAGAGAGAATAAGAGGAATTGGATATCGTAGAGTTCTTGGGAAATGATGATGAGTGAGGTAGGTCAGTTTGGATGCAAGCCTAAGGCGAGTAAGTTCAGTGAAATTATAAAAACGGTATAGTTCGCAAAGTATAAAATCCTGCGAGAAGTTTCCAACCTAGATCAGGACGGACCTGATATTACGAGTCCGCTCGAAGTGATTTTCCGGTCCAAATTCGGCTTGTGTCCCACCGGTGGCCGCTACGATTTTTCGGAAGTCCGTTTCCATTAAGACGGCAACCCGCCACTACATCGTGAAATTACCAACCCACGGTACGTCCGCCGAAGTCCGCCGCCGCACCCTAGCACGGCCGACGAGAATCGCTCCTGGGGTAGACAACGGTACGCCACTCCATTGTGGAGCAACGAAAGCACCAAGGGACGGTAACATCTCGGACGCGTGCGCAGTTTGCTAAAAGGTCACGCGCATCAGTTCTACCCACGCTGGAAGCACCGGCGCTACGCTAGTATTGACGCCAAAACCACTGCCTCGTTCGCCAAGCAGCATCGACAGCAACGACGGCCCGCCAAACGGGCTCAGGTACGTTCAATTCCTCCTCTCTCCCACCCACGTGTCGGATCAGCGAAGGGCCCCAACGTTAACCATTAGGCGCCTAAAACTCCGTTCTAAAATAAATTGTAAAATTGTAAACCTTTTCTTTTTGTTCCTACGAGAGCCTTTTTCTTTGTTGGATGGTTTCTATATTGATTCGCCTGAGTTGAAAAATTGTTTAAAAGCGGTAAGTACAGTGAGTCCTCCTGAGAACGGTAGCCGACCCTGAGATCAAAAAAAAGGTGAGCTAGCCGAGCGGTGTTTTCACCAACACTTACAATTGGCGATCCTCGTTAAACAAAAATATCCCAATTACCATTGGAATATTTTTGGCCGTATCTCGGGGAGACTCGTGTACAATTCGTCACGTGCTTGATATCGTGGCTGTTAGCTTGCTCTCCTAAATGATTTGGCGCGCAGTAGAGTGTTAGAATCATTCCGGCATACACACAATAGTGATCAAATTGTCTTTTGGAAACCGTGTGATGCTTGTTAGTTTGTCAGAGTTTTTTTTGCATTTTTTTGGGTTGAATTGTTTAGCTAAGGGAACAATATACATCCCACGTTTTCTTTCCATTCCTTTTCACGCCGCAAGTAATTGCCAATCCTCTTAGTTTGAATAGTTGATAGTTGCTTTATAAAGATGGGTACGGAAAAGAGGTTTACCAGAGAGAATATTAGGAGAAGATATTTAGATATGAGAGTTGATTTTTTAGATGGAGATGATTTAGATGTGGAGCTTGCTTTGCGAAATGTGCTAGTTACGGGCGATAAGACCATGTCCCGCCGTCGTCGCATACTGCGGGAGGCAATAAAACAGGAAAAAGAGCACGGGTGGATGAAAAAACAGTTAGTGTATGAATCAACCATAGAATTGGAAATTTGTCAAGACAAAGTAGATAAATTCGAATTATCCGTTCTTACAAGCCCTAACCCCGCGCCGAAGGGACAAACTTCACTACTACACGTGGCCAATCGATTGATGCTGGTGATAGAAGTGAACATAGATCCAGAAAGCATACAAGCCGAGGAGCTATTGATAAAAGTAATAGAGTACCTTAACCGTGTTTATGGGCAGACTGTCTCTGGTATAACCGACATGGGAAATCCAACTGAGGAAGATGAAAACTTACCGGCGCCAGATCATGTAGAACCTGCTGCCGAAACGGAGGGAAATGATAAGGAAGTAGATCCGACGCCCAACGATCCCATCGCGCTTGAATTGGTCGACTCCCTTAGACGGTTAGGAATCTTAAATAATAGTACCGGTTTCTCGAATTTAAGCGAACTTCGAGACTCAATATTGGATCTCGAAAAGGAGCTTAGACTTTTAAGAAATCTTAGGGCAGAATATAATCTGGCCAGGGGAAATTTCGCTCAAAGTGAGCCAGCTACCGACAACCGACCCCCCAGCATTCAAACTTCCCAAAACCAGTTAGTAAAATATCCAGAGAACCCATTGGTTGTTCCCCGCACAGATGTGCACACGGGAACTATGCCCAAAATATTTCCAAATAATGTCACTAGTACAACGTTAATTAATCAATACTCGAGTCCGATTGTCACACCGGTCGTGAGATCGAGTGCATGCGTGTATACCAATGTCACACAGCCGATGTTCTCTCTACCAGATCCCCGTCCAAAACAAAACCATACTACCGTAAGCTTATCGTCCATTAACCAGCCATCAGTGCCAATAGAACATTCGTTCGATACCCAAACTGAGTACGAGCTTTTGGCTACCCAACAGAATCGACGTCTATTCGTCCCAGAGCCAGCATACACTGGCGCCCCAAGCCTAAACCCAACAATGAGCTCAGTCTATCCACCGTTCTCTTCATGTGAGTTTCCGCCAGCACCCCACCCAGCTCTAGCACCAACACACACTGGTGTACCGAACCCATTTCCAGTGTCAAATTCCCAGTTCCAACCACCATATTCACTACAGTATTTGACAGGATTCCACCCCGCTCCAAAACACACCGGAGCAGCAAATCTTATCTCAACAAGCAGCTCTTTTTACCCACCACATTCTTCTCCAGAGTTTCCACCAGCTCCGCTCCCAGTACCACCGAACAATGCACCCACTAATAGAACAACCCCCACATCCCATCGTACTTTACCAGTTTCTCAATGGAATATTGAGAAGTATTCGGGTACTGATCAAGGAATGAAACTGAACGAATTTCTATCAATGGTTGAACAACTCTCACTCTCTGAGCGGGTTTCTGAAGATGAACTATTCGATTCTGCTTTTCATCTCTTTAAAGGGCCGGCATCCAACTGGTACATGTCCATGCGCTCGGGGTATCGGTTGCTTAACTGGCGTCATTTAGTACATGAGCTGCGGAAGACATTTGTTCACCCGGAACTGGACACGTTGGTGAGGTCTCGAATATATCAGAGACGCCAACAACGGAACGAGACGTTCCAAGAATATTTTTTTGACTTAGAGAAAATGTTTCGGTCCATGATTACCCCGATGAATGACCAAGAAAAATTAGACATTCTAAGAAGAAATTTACGTACGGATTACAAAAAAGCACTTTTGTGGAAACCAGTGGCAGATCTTCCTCAGCTGGTTGAAGCAGGACATCTCATTGATGCGTCAAATTTCTCTATGTACCAGAAGGTATTTGGTACTGAAAAATCAGTAAACATCGTCAACAACAAAAATTTTCCCAATTCAAACACTAGTAACGGGAAACATCAGTATCAATATCAAAATAAAAATGAATCAGAAAAGTCAGCTAGGGCCAAACCTGATACTTTTGGGAACTCTCAACCTTCCAGACAGGTTATCGACCAAGGAAAACGTCCATTGGACCAGAAAAAAACAGGAGTTGAAGACCCGAAAGAGGGACCCTCGAAGCCGCATAGAACCCTCGAATTTTTAATAGCTGGCTTTACTCCACCACCAGCGAACGTTTGTTTGAATTGTCGCCAACCCAGCCATCAGATTGAACAGTGCCGGTCGTTAAAGGGACTAATCTGCTACATCTGCGGTTTTAAAGGGTTCGACACACAAAACTGTCCTTATTGTCGAAAAAACGTACATCAGATGACCGAAAATCGCCGGTCATCCGAAAAATCAGCGTAAGTTATCCGTCTTCTGACTCTGCGTCAGAGGGCTGGGAATCTGTCAAATCTGACCTGTATTCGGAACAGACCCCACAGATTCTCCAAATTACTGTATCCAATTTTGATGATAATCGACCCTATGCGTGGGTAAATATTCACCACCTTAAAATAAAAGGGTTACTCGATTCCGGTAGTAATCGAACGCTTATAAGTAATAAACTATTTCAGCGCCTGCCCAACATTAGATTGAAAACACCAACGGATCACTTAGAGCTACGATCTGCAGACGGGAGTATTCTGAATATCTTAGGAGAAGTTTATATTCCCTTTAGATTTGATGGGAAAATAAAAGTCGTGCCGGCGCTGGTAATCGACGAACTCGTGGTAGATTGCTTACTAGGTATGACTTTCTGGTCTCGTTTCCATATTTACCCACACATTGAACAATGTGCCGTTATACATACCGATGAATATAAACTAGTAATAGATGAATCATCCACACCCCTCTCACCGGAGGAGATTCACGCACTCACTCAAGTTAAGCAATTGTTCAAATGTGCAGTGCCTGAGTGTTTACCGACGACTCACTTGATCGAGCATGGTATTGAGATTGTTGATGAGTGGAAATCTAAACCTCCCGTTCGACAATACCCCTACACCATGTCGCCAAAAATTAGAGAAAAAGTTGCTGAAGAGCTTGATCGCTTGCTTCGAGTAGGGATAATTGAGCGTTGTTCCTCGGACTGGTCATTAAATGTTGTACCAGTAATAAAACCCTCTGGCAAAGTTCGCCTCTGCCTCGACGCGCGTAAAATTAATGAACGCACCGTGAGAGATGCATACCCTTTGCCCCATCCTGGCCGCATTTTAGGGCAGTTGCCTCGAGCAAAGTATTTGAGTACCATTGATTTGTCGGAGGCATTTCTCCAAATTCCTTTGGAAAGACGGTCCAGGAAGTACACGGCCTTCAGCATTCAGGGCAAAGGGATGTTCCAATTTACAAGGCTTCCATTCGGATTGGTCAATAGCCCCGCGACGCTATCCCGGCTAATGGACCAGATCTTAGGCCACGGGGAGTTGGAGCCGAACGTATTTGTTTATTTAGATGACATTATCATCGTCAGCGAATCGTTCGAAGAGCACTTACGGTTACTACAGGAAGTAGCACGACGGCTGACAGCCGCCAACCTTTCCATAAACTTAGAGAAATCGCGGTTTGGCGTAAACGAGTTGCCATTCCTAGGGTACCTGCTGTCGACGGACGGACTCCGTGCAGATCCAGAAAAAGTGCGGCCCATAGTTGAATACGAAAGACCCAACACCATAACCAAACTTCGCAGGTTCCTAGGAATGGCTAACTACTACCGTCGGTTCATTAGCGATTTCAGCGGTACGACGGCCCCCCTAACCGAACTCCTTAAAACTAAAAGTAAATTGCTAGGTTGGAATGAACAGGCGGAAGAAGCTTTTTGTTTTATTAAAGAGAAGCTAATCACCTCGCCCATCCTAGTGAGTCCCGATTTCACGCAGGAGTTCATAATCCAGACGGATGCTAGCGATGTAGCTGTCGCTGGGGTTCTCTCCCAAGACCTGGATGGACAGGAGAGAGTCATAGCCTTCTTCTCACACAAGCTAACAACACCGCAAAGGAATTATCATGCTTGTGAGAAAGAAGCTTTGGCTGCCCTGTTGTCCATCGAGGCCTTCAGGGGTTACATTGAAGGATCACACTTCACTCTAATTACGGACTCCTCAGCCCTGACCCACATATTACGTACAAAGTGGAAGACCTCTTCACGATGTAGCCGCTGGAGTCTGACACTGCAGCACTACGATATGCCCATTATCCACCGGAAAGGTAAAGAGAATGTGGTTCCGGATGCGTTGTCTCGTTGTGTGGCTGTAGTCTCAACCCGAGCTAGGTCGGCTTGGTATAACGACCTAAAACAAAAGGTCACCGATCAACCCGATGAGTACGTTGACTTTCAAATATTTGATGGCGCCCTATACAAATTTGTCTCCACCCCAAACCACCCTTATGATCACCGGTTTGAGTGGAAACAGGTAGTCCCACCTGAGAACAGAGAGACTATCGTAAAAGACTGCCACGATCAGTCAATGCACATGGGCATTGAAAAAACGTTGGCAAGAATACGACAAAAATATTATTGGCCAGGTATGGCCCGGGAGGTAAAGGACCATGTGCAACGATGCCCTATTTGCAAGGAAGTAAAGGCAGCCAATGTAGCCGTAGTTCCTCCTATGGGTGAGCCCCGAATAACCACCCACCCCTGGCAAATCATCGCGGCCGATTATATAGGTCCTCTTCCGAGAAGTAAGAAAGGAAATCAACATGTGCTGGTTGTGTTAGATCTTTTTAGTAAATGGGTAATGCTTACCCCAGTACGCAGGGTTGAAAGCGAATCGCTTTGCAACACATTAAAAAACCATTGGTTTTTACGCTATTCTACGCCGGAGACAATCATCACGGATAACGGATCCGTGTTTCTATCTCGACCGTTCAAATCACTTCTAGAACGATTTAACATTAGGCATTGGCTTAATACGAAGTACCACTCTCAAGCCAACCCGGTGGAGAGGGTCAATCGAACGATTAACGCTGCAATTCGAACCTACGTGCGAGAAGACCAGCGTCTTTGGGACAGTCAAATTGCAGAAATCGAAATCATTCTCAATACATCGGTACATTCCGCCACGGATTGCACTCCTTATTTCGTAGTGCACGGTCACGAAGCGTTCACGAAGGGCACTGACCATAAGTGGTTTTCCAGAGAAGATGGGCCAACCACTGAGGATCAGATGTTATCCAAACAACAACTTTTCGCCCAAATTTATGACTTAGTCAAAACCAATCTTAAAAAAGCCCATGCCTCAGGAGAAAAACGATACAACTTGCGACATAAACAGTACGCAACCCCCCTTCAAGTTGGTCAGCTTGTATATCGACGCAACATGAAGCAATCTAACGCCGCAGAACGGTACAATGCAAAATACGGTCCTATGTACCTTCCTGCGAAAATCACTGCAAGAATAGGAACCTCGTCCTATGCGCTGGAGGATATGGACGGTAAGAACCTGGGGATGTGGCCGGCAGCCCATCTGAAACCAGGATAATTTATTATTTCTCTATTTTCACTACATAACAAAATGACATCGATTTTTTGTCACCACATCTTGCATCAAAAATCGCGATCGCTATGGCA
The DNA here is from genome assembly GCF_030247195.1 of Topomyia yanbarensis. NCBI lineage: Eukaryota > Metazoa > Arthropoda > Insecta > Diptera > Culicidae > Topomyia > Topomyia yanbarensis. The sequence continues at coordinate 7,897 of NW_026683853.1, read as the reverse complement.
GATCGGTAGTCCAACCAAACCTGAAACAAAAACAAGTGTTACTTTCGGAAAATTCACACAGTTAACGTCTATCCCTCCACGGGCTCAAAACGGCCGCCCAGAATGCCTCTTCGGAGCCTCAGAATCACCATCTCTGGCTGCCCTCGCAGTGCGCCCTATCTGCGACATCCTTCGGTGATTTACCATTCCGCTCCTTTAAACTCGACTCTTAGAAGATAGAAAAATAAGCTGATAAATGGAAAGCCAACTCACTGGCTGTCGAAATTAAAAATATTCACACAGTACAGCAACACAAACGGCCATGTGTTGACTCCGTCTGACAGGTAATTTCCACCTAACTGTTGAGCTGCTCACATCTCTTTGTCAGGTTAGGAGGTTTTTGCTATAAACGTCAATATAGTAGGTTTACTAAGCACTCATAATTCGAATTCGCGATTCGAATTACCTCGATGTGATAGTTAAACATAGTTCCAGGAGTATACGTTGTAACCCCTAATGCCAAGGAATTCGTATCAATATGACCTTTGTTATATACCACAAAAGGCAGTGATCACGCTGTGCCTTTCAGATGCTTCGTGATGGATTTTGAGAGACAGTTATGGGTTTTGTCTCTAAAAGGGAATGTGCGTTAGGAATAGCTAAAATTAGAAGCGAATGAAGATGAATGAATGACGACGGTATGAATGATTATGGAGGACGCGTCCATTGAATGGGAAGAGTGTATGAATACGGATGACTGAGATTAAAAAATTTTCGGAGTAGGTTTCCTGTAGTAAACTCACAGGTGGAAAAAAAATGGTGAGGAAGAAACATAGATGTTCCCGCTAAGGAAATGGAATGGAAAGGAGTAGTTTAAAAAGGAGGAAACAATGGGAAAGATGAAAAAGGGAAAAGAATGCAACAATTCGATTTAGTAGCAGGTCTGATCGGGGCGGCCAAAAGACAATTAAATTTATCTCTATTGATCCAGTTCTGCTGTGCACACAGGTCTGACACGGAGAGCAATTTATACGCGATGGTTTCAGAATAGACGAAAAATTATTACATAATTTTTCTACCCTACCACGGGGAGAATTGTTACCGATCTAAGTTTTAGCTGTTTCGTAACAATATAATTCCATCCACCGGTAATTCAATTATAGTATGTAAGTTATGATTTTGTTTTTTTTGTAAGTTTTTTTGTTATTGGCTCTCTATTATTATTGTTGTTAGTTTGTTAATTGAATTAAAAAAAAATATATTTGTTGTTATTTTTGTTTAACATAGGATAAGTTGTTGTACTAACCACTAACCCCGTTAAAATTCAAACCAATAATTAGGCGTCGATAATTTGCGAAAAAAAAACATTGTAAACGATAGCGGTTGGGGGAAATTTGGGAATTCTGCCTGCATTGCTCGAGGGCTGAAAAGAGGTCTTTCGTACCCACCCCGGAACGTCCAGACCAGGCGTTGGGGCCTAGGACGTGTTCCCCTCTGGACCAGTCATAACTCCTCAAGGCACCTATAATCCCGCAACCGTTACCAATCTGAAGCTATTGAATGTACCGGAAAAACCGCAACGGCAAAAGACGGCAAAATAGTCCGCACTAATCATAGGCAAACTGTCTAATGCAAAATTTACTAACGCCGAATCTGTTGCTGCATGACTGATTGGCACCGCAGTGGAGTTGAGTCAGGTGCCAGTAATTTAGCCGCAGAACCACTGTTTCCGGAAAAGCTAAGGGAGAGAGAGAGATAAGGAGGACGAGAGAGAGAGAGAGAATAAGAGGAATTGGATATCGTAGAGTTCTTGGGAAATGATGATGAGTGAGGTAGGTCAGTTTGGATGCAAGCCTAAGGCGAGTAAGTTCAGTGAAATTATAAAAACGGTATAGTTCGCAAAGTATAAAATCCTGCGAGAAGTTTCCAACCTAGATCAGGACGGACCTGATATTACGAGTCCGCTCGAAGTGATTTTCCGGTCCAAATTCGGCTTGTGTCCCACCGGTGGCCGCTACGATTTTTCGGAAGTCCGTTTCCATTAAGACGGCAACCCGCCACTACATCGTGAAATTACCAACCCACGGTACGTCCGCCGAAGTCCGCCGCCGCACCCTAGCACGGCCGACGAGAATCGCTCCTGGGGTAGACAACGGTACGCCACTCCATTGTGGAGCAACGAAAGCACCAAGGGACGGTAACATCTCGGACGCGTGCGCAGTTTGCTAAAAGGTCACGCGCATCAGTTCTACCCACGCTGGAAGCACCGGCGCTACGCTAGTATTGACGCCAAAACCACTGCCTCGTTCGCCAAGCAGCATCGACAGCAACGACGGCCCGCCAAACGGGCTCAGGTACGTTCAATTCCTCCTCTCTCCCACCCACGTGTCGGATCAGCGAAGGGCCCCAACGTTAACCATTAGGCGCCTAAAACTCCGTTCTAAAATAAATTGTAAAATTGTAAACCTTTTCTTTTTGTTCCTACGAGAGCCTTTTTCTTTGTTGGATGGTTTCTATATTGATTCGCCTGAGTTGAAAAATTGTTTAAAAGCGGTAAGTACAGTGAGTCCTCCTGAGAACGGTAGCCGACCCTGAGATCAAAAAAAAGGTGAGCTAGCCGAGCGGTGTTTTCACCAAAACTTACAATACAAATTCAATTTGAACTTAAGCGCCTCTCGGTACTTTGGTTCCGACGTTTGCCACCAGGGGCGCCACAGTCTCTTCGCCTATATAAGAGATTACAGCGAGCACTTTTGTACAGTACTTCTGGCACCTGCATTGACCACTGAACAAAGATGACGCCCGGTAACAATATTTCGAACGCGAGGGTCTGCAATGTCTGAATTTTTTCTACGTGGTTAATGGACAACCCCTAAGTTGAAACGAATGTTGCACCCAGCTTGTAAGTAAATCATAGATTTATTTATTCACAGCTACTGTGACTCGCTGGAAGTGTATGGTGAACTACCATGCGGTTACATCGTTTCCATGCATGTGGGGTTTATACATAGATTTTTTATTTTCAAAAAATTATATCTTCGAAACCTCTAGATCTGGTTCAAAAACATGTTTGGAGATGTTGTGTAGAATTGAATGATCTTTCAAATAAAAATATAAAAGTATGGAGTATTCAAGGACCCTCGAAGTGAAAATCAAGAAAAAGCATTTAATGCGTATTTTGTTCGCACAAAACTCAATATTTTTCAAAGTTAATAATTTTTTCTTGAAATTACACTACCTTTCATTTGACCTATAACCCATGAAAATCAGTTCAGCAGTTCAAATGTTATGAATTTAAAAAAAAATCAACTTTTGAAAAATCACAATTTTTTGAACCAGTCTAACGTGGAAAGGGACACCCTAATGACGAAATAAAAAATATGTGTCTTATATTTTTGGGTAAGGAACGATTATACCAAATATTGCAGAATTCGGAGAGATCGTATAAATTTTTTTCATGGAATTGCTGTATATATACAGGGTGTTTGGTACATGATTAAGAATCTCTCGAGGGGTGATTGACTGTCATATTTGGAGAAAAAAATCGTTCTACACATACCATCGAATCTCAACCGTTACAAAGTTATTGAACTTTTTTGTAAAAAACTTATTTATCTTAAAATACCTCTAACTAGAAAATTATACCTCGTATTTTAAATCTTAGTTCCATTGGAAAGGTGAGAAAATTTTCTATCGAATGGCGTTCTCATATCTTTCAGTTAATTAGTTTTAATTACCTTTTAGTTGTAAAGTAGCTCAAAATTGGTGTTTTTAATGAGGTTTTTGTTAATTTTCTCAAAATAATGAACTATGATTATAGCAATTCCTATTATCCAAAAGATGGGTTTGAGGACGTTTTATAATTTGTTCTTCAACATGATATTCCTATCGTCTCGTTTCCTAGTAAATTCACTTCTAATTTTTTCCTGTAATCGACCTGCAAGTGCTTAAAAGACTTTAATCTAAAAAATATGCTTTATATCGTTATCACCAGGGCTTCATTGGAAAGTTGAGAAAATTTCCTTTCGATGTATGTACAGATATCTTTTAGTTAAGTGTACTACATGACTTTTTACTAGTAAAATAACTCAAAATTAGCGTTTTTTGGAGAGCTTTGTAATTATTCTAATTATTAATCAACTAAATTTATCATCACTATTGTTCATTTGGTGCCCCTTAATATTCTCTACAACTTTCTATTTGATACTTTATCCCTATCGCTTTTCATTTCGCTGCAATTTAATAGTTAACACAGCATGACCTCGCCACAAATGTAGTGGATCCAAAATCGTTGCTTTTGCATATGAAACGATGTGATAAAAATGATCTAGCTTCGAAACTAAAAGAGATACTTTAATGGAGCCAAAGAAAGAATTGTAGAACTTGCTGAGATGCATTAATTCCATGATAATAATGATGCTGTTTCTAATTTACTATTCTAAGAAAATAACGAAAATGCAAATAATAACACTAACTTTAAACTAATTAACTTCTAAAAGAATACTAAATTCAATTAACTGAAATGTATTTATACCTTTTTCTATTCAAAATTTCCTGACTTTCAAATAAAAATAATAAAAGGTACAATAAGTGCAATACTTTTTCAAAAAGAGCTAGTATTAGTGAATATGAGATAAAAATATCCAAGTTCAATAACCCAAACACATGAAAACAAGAAAAGATAAGTGTATCATGTCAAGGTACAAATTATGCAACTCTAAACTAAAAATTTGAATTATTAAAATGGTGATGTTAACTATTAAGATTTCGCGAAATGAACGAAAAGTCGATCAAAATCGTTAAATTTCAAATAAATTACTGTGAAAAGGTTACTTAACCTCATTAGCTGAAACATTTGAGGACATTTTTCAATGGAAAATTTTCTCACCTATCCAATGGATCCAAAAGATTTGAAATACAAAACATATTTTTTGAGTTAGGGCTATTTTAAGACAACTAAGTTTTTAACGCAAAAAATTCAATAACTTAGTAACGGTTGAGATTTCAAGGTATGCGTAGAACGATTTTTTTCTCCAAATATGACAGTCAATCATCCCTCGAGAGGTTCTTAATCATGAACCAAACACCCTGTATATATGTATATATATATATATATATATATATATATATATATATATATATATATATATATATATATATATATATATATATATATATATATATATATATATATATATATATATATATATATATATATATATATATATATATATATATATATATATATATATATATATATATATATATATATATATATATATATATATATATATATATATATATATATATATATATATATATATATATATATATATATATATATATATATATATATATATATATATATATATATATATATATATATATATATATATATATATATATATATATATATATATATATATATATATATATATATATATATATATATATATATATATATATATATTGGTATTGGTGCATTACTAACGGTATTAGGCGGCAACAAAAAATATTGGGAGAACACATTGTAGGTGACATTCAGTAATGTGATTAATCGGTAACTAGTTACAACAATCCCGATTAACACCCTTATTATAGATTGGATATCGCAATAGCGAAACTGGACAAACTCGGTATTCATGGACAGCTTCTGCACTGGTTTCGCTCCTATCTCGATAAAAGGCAGCTCTAAATCAGCATTAAGGACTGTCTATCTATACCATTCTTCGCTACATCCGGCTTTCCATAAGGAATCCATCTCGGTCCAGTAATATTCCTCCTCTACTTTAATGACGTCAATAGCAAATTACAAGGACCTCGCCATTCTTTCACTGACCACATGGTAATTTTTCTACAAATACGGGATAAAACCGATGCCGAGTCTCTTCAGAGTGAACTGGAGAGCTTTAGTACGCGGTGTGATCTAATCAGAATGGTTTTAAACCCGAGTAAATGCTCAATCGTTACGTTCACGCGAAAACGCCATCTGATTCAGTTCATCTACCATTTCTTCGACTCGAGCATTTCAAGACACTCTTACATCAAGGATCTCATACTTCATACATCGAAGATAAGGCATCAAGACAGCTTGGGTTCATCTTCAGAATAGCGAAAAACTACTGTATACTGTTTAAAATCACTCTATTGCGCACTGGTTCGCTCAACACAATATTGTTCTGCAGTTTGGAATCCGTACTACCAGAACGACGTTGACAGAATCGAGGGCGTCAAACGTCGGTTCACACGCTTTGCACTCCGACATCTCCCTTGGCAAAAGAGATTTCAGCTGCCGAGCTACGAAAACCGTTGTCAGTTAAAACAGCTCGACACTCTAGGCATCCGGAGGGACTGCTCTCGAGCCCTGTTCGTCTCGGACTTACTGTCTGCCAGGGTGGATTGCCCCACAATCGTCGGACGTCTGGATCTTCAAGTCCGCGTTCGAGCTCTACACAATAACTCTCTTCTGCGAGTTCCGTTCAGGAGAACCAACTTTGGTCGTTAGAGAGCTGTTACCGGACTCCAGCGCATTTTTAACAGAGTGGCGACGGCCTTTTTGACTGGACGAGGAACTCGATTAAAGCCAAAATATTATTCATTGTGAAGTTTAATTAGTTTAAGCAACCATCATTGGGGCCAAGGGGTCGGTTGGTGAAGGAACAACAAATAAACAATACACAACAATAAACATCTCCCTTTGTTAAAATTAAAACGACCCGATGCAAGAGCATGGGAGGCATGTGCCTAGAAGCGGCTCGGCCCTCCATATTTTGACTACTGTCAACGTCTGTACATCAACATAGGGATGCCGCCCCCCTGGTTAGGAATGATCAACCTCGCGCGAAATTTAAATTTTGTAATTTATTTCTCGCATCATTCAGGCTAAAAGAATCTTTTTAAAATAGTTTATTTAAGAAAATAAGCGAAAAATGCAAAAATTCCCCTTTGATTTACTTCAATCCATTTTCGGGTCCATTAATGTTTCTTGGATTTGCTTCAAATTTTACAGGTATTTTTTCAGGCTAAAAGAATCTTTTTCAGCTCGACGCTCTTCGAGATCGAAATAGCCAGGCTGAAGAAACCCAGCGGATGAATTCTTAACAATTAACATTTGCTGCCGGATACCGTCCAGCATCGAGACTGGGTTTGTTCAAAGCAAACTTATAATTGATCTTTTTTGATTCCAACCGAAAACGCCTAAATGTACGCCTGTTTGAAGTCCGATCAGATGGCAAAGTTTCTTTTATTTCACTAAACTTGAGAAAATCGCTCATGTTATCTCCAAGTAAGCAATGTTTGATTATTGACTACACTTATAACTAGACTGAGTCTAAGGGCGTGAGAAACTTGGCCGTTCTGGACCTCTGCTAGATAGTCGAATTCCGGAGTGATTGCATAATCTTTCAATTCAAGAAAACCAAAGATACAAGTATCATATACAGTCTTTATTTTACATTCAAAATAAAAATATAAAAAATCGCACACTTTTAAAAGTGTGTAAAGTTTAAATATCACTGGTGATATAATCCCATTTGTTAAAATTGATTACTTCTACTAAGAGTCCCCAAACTACGTTCTACTGCAAACAAAAAAGTCTTCTACTTTTCATTCTGCCACGAATTTTCGTGGAAAACAATCGCTGAAATTAATCACACATCCCGCCCTGGGAAATCTCACTGGCTTCTCATAGCCCTATCCCTGAATATCTTGCTAATATTTGTTCTACGACTTTAGATATTTCCAAGCACTGTCGGCATTCTTTGGTTTGCCTTGTTCACGTAAACTTAGCCCGGGGATCGTAGGTTCGCGATTCGACACGTGCCAATTGCTGGTGCTGGGAGATAATGTGACGCAGCCAATTGCATTCCCTGTACACGGTTTCGAACTCGTTGCATGTCTCGTGAAAAATCGGATACAA
>NW_026683852.1:0-19144 GCF_030247195.1 Topomyia yanbarensis | reverse complement strand
AGAAATAGTAAAAATAACACTATCTTGACGGAGAGTGAAATGAGGCTTTTTAACTGCGATATCACTTTAGGAGAAATGTAACTTGTAACACGCGAATATGGGTAAATATAAACGAGATCGAATCGTAAACACTATCCAATTGGCGGTGGTTGCCAGTACTTCAATTTGCTTTGGCATTCGAAGTTTACTTTTTGGTCACATATTCCCGAAAAAAAGGTTTATGTACAGAATAGAATTTACTGGTCCAGTATTTTAACGCGCAATTGAATATAGTAAAGTGAGACAAGATCACATGTGCTTTCAAGCCCCTTGAACAGAGAACGACAGGGAGAATACGATTCGTGAATGAGACAGGTAGATATTTCAAAGTTTTTATTTGCATTGAAGTAAATAGTGTGAAATATCTAGGCTATGTCGATAGCATAAAAGCCGTGCATTCAGTTGATTGCAATGCAGTCTCTTTCCATTCATCCTTATAGCTTTCATATTGTTTCGTTCGGAATTCTAGTGCAGGAAATATGGATCAATAAGTACTATACAGATCAATACTGTGAAAAAGAAATGGTTCAAACTACTCAGTATATCCAGATATGGACGACGATAAAGACAAGACAAAGACAAGACAAAGACAAGACAAAGACAAGACAAAGACAAGACAAAGACAAGACAAAGACAAGACAAAGACAAGACAAAGACAAGACAAAGACAAGACAAAGACAAGACAAAGACAAGACAAAGACAAGACAAAGACAAGACAAAGACAAGACAAAGACAAGACAAAGACAAGACAAAGACAAGACAAAGACAAGACAAAGACAAGACAAAGACAAGACAAAGACAAGACAAAGACAAGACAAAGACAAGACAAAGACAAGACAAAGACAAGACAAAGACAAGACAAAGACAAGACAAAGACAAGACAAAGACAAGACAAAGACAAGACAAAGACAAGACAAAGACAAGACAAAGACAAGACAAAGACAAGACAAAGACAAGACAAAGACAAGACAAAGACAAGACAAAGACAAGACAAAGACAAGACAAAGACAAGACAAAGACAAGACAAAGACAAGACAAAGACAAAGACAAGACAAAGACAAGACAAAGACAAGACAAAGACAAGACAAAGACAAGACAAAGACAAGACAAAGACAAGACAAAGACAAGACAAAGACAAGACAAAGACAAGACAAAGACAAGACAAAGACAAGACAAAGACAAGACAAAGACAAGACAAAGACAAGACAAAGACAAGACAAAGACAAGACAAAGACAAGACAAAGACAAGACAAAGACAAGACAAAGACAAGACAAAGACAAGACAAAGACAAGACAAAGACAAGACAAAGACAAGACAAAGACAAGACAAAGACAAGACAAAGACAAGACAAAGACAAGACAAAGACAAGACAAAGACAAGACAAAGACAAGACAAAGACAAGACAAAGACAAGACAAAGACAAGACAAAGACAAGACAAAGACAAGACAAAGACAAGACAAAGACAAGACAAAGACAAGACAAAGACAAGACAAAGACAAGACAAAGACAAGACAAAGACAAGACAAAGACAAGACAAAGACAAGACAAAGACAAGACAAAGACAAGACAAAGACAAGACAAAGACAAGACAAAGACAAGACAAAGACAAGACAAAGACAAGACAAAGACAAGACAAAGACAAGACAAAGACAAGACAAAGACAAGACAAAGACAAGACAAAGACAAGACAAAGACAAGACAAAGACAAGACAAAGACAAGACAAAGACAAGACAAAGACAAGACAAAGACAAAGACAAAGACAAAGACAAAGACAAAGACAAAGACAAAGACAAAGACAAAGACAAAGACAAAGACAAAGACAAAGACAAAGACAAAGACAAAGACAAAGACAAAGACAAAGACAAAGACAAAGACAAAGACAAAGACAAAGACAAAGACAAAGACAAAGACAAAGACAAAGACAAAGACAAAGACAAAGACAAAGACAAAGACAAAGACAAAGACAAAGACAAAGACAAAGACAAAGACAAAGACAAAGACAAAGACAAAGACAAAGACAAAGACAAAGACAAAGACAAAGACAAAGACAAAGACAAAGACAAAGACAAAGACAAAGACAAAGACAAAGACAAAGACAAAGACAAAGACAAAGACAAAGACAAAGACAAAGACAAAGACAAAGACAAAGACAAAGACAAAGACAAAGACAAAGACAAAGACAAAGACAAAGACAAAGACAAAGACAAAGACAAAGACAAAGACAAAGACAAAGACAAAGACAAAGACAAAGACAAAGACAAAGACAAAGACAAAGACAAAGACAAAGACAAAGACAAAGACAAAGACAAAGACAAAGACAAAGACAAAGACAAAGACAAAGACAAAGACAAAGACAAAGACAAAGACAAAGACAAAGACAAAGACAAAGACAAAGACAAAGACAAAGACAAAGACAAAGACAAAGACAAAGACAAAGACAAAGACAAAGACAAAGACAAAGACAAAGACAAAGACAAAGACAAAGACAAAGACAAAGACAAAGACAAAGACAAAGACAAAGACAAAGACAAAGACAAAGACAAAGACAAAGACAAAGACAAAGACAAAGACAAAGACAAAGACAAAGACAAAGACAAAGACAAAGACAAAGACAAAGACAAAGACAAAGACAAAGACAAAGACAAAGACAAAGACAAAGACAAAGACAAAGACAAAGACAAAGACAAAGACAAAGACAAAGACAAAGACAAAGACAAAGACAAAGACAAAGACAAAGACAAAGACAAAGACAAAGACAAAGACAAAGACAAAGACAAAGACAAAGACAAAGACAAAGACAAAGACAAAGACAAAGACAAAGACAAAGACAAAGACAAAGACAAAGACAAAGACAAAGACAAAGACAAAGACAAAGACAAAGACAAAGACAAAGACAAAGACAAAGACAAAGACAAAGACAAAGACAAAGACAAAGACAAAGACAAAGACAAAGACAAAGACAAAGACAAAGACAAAGACAAAGACAAAGACAAAGACAAAGACAAAGACAAAGACAAAGACAAAGACAAAGACAAAGACAAAGACAAAGACAAAGACAAAGACAAAGACAAAGACAAAGACAAAGACAAAGACAAAGACAAAGACAAAGACAAAGACAAAGACAAAGACAAAGACAAAGACAAAGACAAAGACAAAGACAAAGACAAAGACAAAGACAAAGACAAAGACAAAGACAAAGACAAAGACAAAGACAAAGACAAAGACAAAGACAAAGACAAAGACAAAGACAAAGACAAAGACAAAGACAAAGACAAAGACAAAGACAAAGACAAAGACAAAGACAAAGACAAAGACAAAGACAAAGACAAAGACAAAGACAAAGACAAAGACAAAGACAAAGACAAAGACAAAGACAAAGACAAAGACAAAGACAAAGACAAAGACAAAGACAAAGACAAAGACAAAGACAAAGACAAAGACAAAGACAAAGACAAAGACAAAGACAAAGACAAAGACAAAGACAAAGACAAAGACAAAGACAAAGACAAAGACAAAGACAAAGACAAAGACAAAGACAAAGACAAAGACAAAGACAAAGACAAAGACAAAGACAAAGACAAAGACAAAGACAAAGACAAAGACAAAGACAAAGACAAAGACAAAGACAAAGACAAAGACAAAGACAAAGACAAAGACAAAGACAAAGACAAAGACAAAGACAAAGACAAAGACAAAGACAAAGACAAAGACAAAGACAAAGACAAAGACAAAGACAAAGACAAAGACAAAGACAAAGACAAAGACAAAGACAAAGACAAAGACAAAGACAAAGACAAAGACAAAGACAAAGACAAAGACAAAGACAAAGACAAAGACAAAGACAAAGACAAAGACAAAGACAAAGACAAAGACAAAGACAAAGACAAAGACAAAGACAAAGACAAAGACAAAGACAAAGACAAAGACAAAGACAAAGACAAAGACAAAGACAAAGACAAAGACAAAGACAAAGACAAAGACAAAGACAAAGACAAAGACAAAGACAAAGACAAAGACAAAGACAAAGACAAAGACAAAGACAAAGACAAAGACAAAGACAAAGACAAAGACAAAGACAAAGACAAAGACAAAGACAAAGACAAAGACAAAGACAAAGACAAAGACAAAGACAAAGACAAAGACAAAGACAAAGACAAAGACAAAGACAAAGACAAAGACAAAGACAAAGACAAAGACAAAGACAAAGACAAAGACAAAGACAAAGACAAAGACAAAGACAAAGACAAAGACAAAGACAAAGACAAAGACAAAGACAAAGACAAAGACAAAGACAAAGACAAAGACAAAGACAAAGACAAAGACAAAGACAAAGACAAAGACAAAGACAAAGACAAAGACAAAGACAAAGACAAAGACAAAGACAAAGACAAAGACAAAGACAAAGACAAAGACAAAGACAAAGACAAAGACAAAGACAAAGACAAAGACAAAGACAAAGACAAAGACAAAGACAAAGACAAAGACAAAGACAAAGACAAAGACAAAGACAAAGACAAAGACAAAGACAAAGACAAAGACAAAGACAAAGACAAAGACAAAGACAAAGACAAAGACAAAGACAAAGACAAAGACAAAGACAAAGACAAAGACAAAGACAAAGACAAAGACAAAGACAAAGACAAAGACAAAGACAAAGACAAAGACAAAGACAAAGACAAAGACAAAGACAAAGACAAAGACAAAGACAAAGACAAAGACAAAGACAAAGACAAAGACAAAGACAAAGACAAAGACAAAGACAAAGACAAAGACAAAGACAAAGACAAAGACAAAGACAAAGACAAAGACAAAGACAAAGACAAAGACAAAGACAAAGACAAAGACAAAGACAAAGACAAAGACAAAGACAAAGACAAAGACAAAGACAAAGACAAAGACAAAGACAAAGACAAAGACAAAGACAAAGACAAAGACAAAGACAAAGACAAAGACAAAGACAAAGACAAAGACAAAGACAAAGACAAAGACAAAGACAAAGACAAAGACAAAGACAAAGACAAAGACAAAGACAAAGACAAAGACAAAGACAAAGACAAAGACAAAGACAAAGACAAAGACAAAGACAAAGACAAAGACAAAGACAAAGACAAAGACAAAGACAAAGACAAAGACAAAGACAAAGACAAAGACAAAGACAAAGACAAAGACAAAGACAAAGACAAAGACAAAGACAAAGACAAAGACAAAGACAAAGACAAAGACAAAGACAAAGACAAAGACAAAGACAAAGACAAAGACAAAGACAAAGACAAAGACAAAGACAAAGACAAAGACAAAGACAAAGACAAAGACAAAGACAAAGACAAAGACAAAGACAAAGACAAAGACAAAGACAAAGACAAAGACAAAGACAAAGACAAAGACAAAGACAAAGACAAAGACAAAGACAAAGACAAAGACAAAGACAAAGACAAAGACAAAGACAAAGACAAAGACAAAGACAAAGACAAAGACAAAGACAAAGACAAAGACAAAGACAAAGACAAAGACAAAGACAAAGACAAAGACAAAGACAAAGACAAAGACAAAGACAAAGACAAAGACAAAGACAAAGACAAAGACAAAGACAAAGACAAAGACAAAGACAAAGACAAAGACAAAGACAAAGACAAAGACAAAGACAAAGACAAAGACAAAGACAAAGACAAAGACAAAGACAAAGACAAAGACAAAGACAAAGACAAAGACAAAGACAAAGACAAAGACAAAGACAAAGACAAAGACAAAGACAAAGACAAAGACAAAGACAAAGACAAAGACAAAGACAAAGACAAAGACAAAGACAAAGACAAAGACAAAGACAAAGACAAAGACAAAGACAAAGACAAAGACAAAGACAAAGACAAAGACAAAGACAAAGACAAAGACAAAGACAAAGACAAAGACAAAGACAAAGACAAAGACAAAGACAAAGACAAAGACAAAGACAAAGACAAAGACAAAGACAAAGACAAAGACAAAGACAAAGACAAAGACAAAGACAAAGACAAAGACAAAGACAAAGACAAAGACAAAGACAAAGACAAAGACAAAGACAAAGACAAAGACAAAGACAAAGACAAAGACAAAGACAAAGACAAAGACAAAGACAAAGACAAAGACAAAGACAAAGACAAAGACAAAGACAAAGACAAAGACAAAGACAAAGACAAAGACAAAGACAAAGACAAAGACAAAGACAAAGACAAAGACAAAGACAAAGACAAAGACAAAGACAAAGACAAAGACAAAGACAAAGACAAAGACAAAGACAAAGACAAAGACAAAGACAAAGACAAAGACAAAGACAAAGACAAAGACAAAGACAAAGACAAAGACAAAGACAAAGACAAAGACAAAGACAAAGACAAAGACAAAGACAAAGACAAAGACAAAGACAAAGACAAAGACAAAGACAAAGACAAAGACAAAGACAAAGACAAAGACAAAGACAAAGACAAAGACAAAGACAAAGACAAAGACAAAGACAAAGACAAAGACAAAGACAAAGACAAAGACAAAGACAAAGACAAAGACAAAGACAAAGACAAAGACAAAGACAAAGACAAAGACAAAGACAAAGACAAAGACAAAGACAAAGACAAAGACAAAGACAAAGACAAAGACAAAGACAAAGACAAAGACAAAGACAAAGACAAAGACAAAGACAAAGACAAAGACAAAGACAAAGACAAAGACAAAGACAAAGACAAAGACAAAGACAAAGACAAAGACAAAGACAAAGACAAAGACAAAGACAAAGACAAAGACAAAGACAAAGACAAAGACAAAGACAAAGACAAAGACAAAGACAAAGACAAAGACAAAGACAAAGACAAAGACAAAGACAAAGACAAAGACAAAGACAAAGACAAAGACAAAGACAAAGACAAAGACAAAGACAAAGACAAAGACAAAGACAAAGACAAAGACAAAGACAAAGACAAAGACAAAGACAAAGACAAAGACAAAGACAAAGACAAAGACAAAGACAAAGACAAAGACAAAGACAAAGACAAAGACAAAGACAAAGACAAAGACAAAGACAAAGACAAAGACAAAGACAAAGACAAAGACAAAGACAAAGACAAAGACAAAGACAAAGACAAAGACAAAGACAAAGACAAAGACAAAGACAAAGACAAAGACAAAGACAAAGACAAAGACAAAGACAAAGACAAAGACAAAGACAAAGACAAAGACAAAGACAAAGACAAAGACAAAGACAAAGACAAAGACAAAGACAAAGACAAAGACAAAGACAAAGACAAAGACAAAGACAAAGACAAAGACAAAGACAAAGACAAAGACAAAGACAAAGACAAAGACAAAGACAAAGACAAAGACAAAGACAAAGACAAAGACAAAGACAAAGACAAAGACAAAGACAAAGACAAAGACAAAGACAAAGACAAAGACAAAGACAAAGACAAAGACAAAGACAAAGACAAAGACAAAGACAAAGACAAAGACAAAGACAAAGACAAAGACAAAGACAAAGACAAAGACAAAGACAAAGACAAAGACAAAGACAAAGACAAAGACAAAGACAAAGACAAAGACAAAGACAAAGACAAAGACAAAGACAAAGACAAAGACAAAGACAAAGACAAAGACAAAGACAAAGACAAAGACAAAGACAAAGACAAAGACAAAGACAAAGACAAAGACAAAGACAAAGACAAAGACAAAGACAAAGACAAAGACAAAGACAAAGACAAGACAAAGACAAGACAAAGACAAGACAAAGACAAGACAAAGACAAGACAAAGACAAGACAAAGACAAGACAAAGACAAGACAAAGACAAGACAAAGACAAGACAAAGACAAGACAAAGACAAGACAAAGACAAGACAAAGACAAGACAAAGACAAGACAAAGACAAGACAAAGACAAGACAAAGACAAGACAAAGACAAGACAAAGACAAGACAAAGACAAGACAAAGACAAGACAAAGACAAGACAAAGACAAGACAAAGACAAGACAAAGACAAGACAAAGACAAGACAAAGACAAGACAAAGACAAGACAAAGACAAGACAAAGACAAGACAAAGACAAGACAAAGACAAGACAAAGACAAGACAAAGACAAGACAAAGACAAGACAAAGACAAGACAAAGACAAGACAAAGACAAGACAAAGACAAGACAAAGACAAGACAAAGACAAGACAAAGACAAGACAAAGACAAGACAAAGACAAGACAAAGACAAGACAAAGACAAGACAAAGACAAGACAAAGACAAGACAAAGACAAGACAAAGACAAGACAAAGACAAGACAAAGACAAGACAAAGACAAGACAAAGACAAGACAAAGACAAGACAAAGACAAGACAAAGACAAGACAAAGACAAGACAAAGACAAGACAAAGACAAGACAAAGACAAGACAAAGACAAGACAAAGACAAGACAAAGACAAGACAAAGACAAGACAAAGACAAGACAAAGACAAGACAAAGACAAGACAAAGACAAGACAAAGACAAGACAAAGACAAGACAAAGACAAGACAAAGACAAGACAAAGACAAGACAAAGACAAGACAAAGACAAGACAAAGACAAGACAAAGACAAGACAAAGACAAGACAAAGACAAGACAAAGACAAGACAAAGACAAGACAAAGACAAGACAAAGACAAGACAAAGACAAGACAAAGACAAGACAAAGACAAGACAAAGACAAGACAAAGACAAGACAAAGACAAGACAAAGACAAGACAAAGACAAGACAAAGACAAGACAAAGACAAGACAAAGACAAGACAAAGACAAGACAAAGACAAGACAAAGACAAGACAAAGACAAGACAAAGACAAGACAAAGACAAGACAAAGACAAGACAAAGACAAGACAAAGACAAGACAAAGACAAGACAAAGACAAGACAAAGACAAGACAAAGACAAGACAAAGACAAGACAAAGACAAGACAAAGACAAGACAAAGACAAGACAAAGACAAGACAAAGACAAGACAAAGACAAGACAAAGACAAGACAAAGACAAGACAAAGACAAGACAAAGACAAGACAAAGACAAGACAAAGACAAGACAAAGACAAGACAAAGACAAGACAAAGACAAGACAAAGACAAGACAAAGACAAGACAAAGACAAGACAAAGACAAGACAAAGACAAGACAAAGACAAGACAAAGACAAGACAAAGACAAGACAAAGACAAGACAAAGACAAGACAAAGACAAGACAAAGACAAGACAAAGACAAGACAAAGACAAGACAAAGACAAGACAAAGACAAGACAAAGACAAGACAAAGACAAGACAAAGACAAGACAAAGACAAGACAAAGACAAGACAAAGACAAGACAAAGACAAGACAAAGACAAGACAAAGACAAGACAAAGACAAGACAAAGACAAGACAAAGACAAGACAAAGACAAGACAAAGACAAGACAAAGACAAGACAAAGACAAGACAAAGACAAGACAAAGACAAGACAAAGACAAGACAAAGACAAGACAAAGACAAGACAAAGACAAGACAAAGACAAGACAAAGACAAGACAAAGACAAGACAAAGACAAGACAAAGACAAGACAAAGACAAGACAAAGACAAGACAAAGACAAGACAAAGACAAGACAAAGACAAGACAAAGACAAGACAAAGACAAGACAAAGACAAGACAAAGACAAGACAAAGACAAGACAAAGACAAGACAAAGACAAGACAAAGACAAGACAAAGACAAGACAAAGACAAGACAAAGACAAGACAAAGACAAGACAAAGACAAGACAAAGACAAGACAAAGACAAGACAAAGACAAGACAAAGACAAGACAAAGACAAGACAAAGACAAGACAAAGACAAGACAAAGACAAGACAAAGACAAGACAAAGACAAGACAAAGACAAGACAAAGACAAGACAAAGACAAGACAAAGACAAGACAAAGACAAGACAAAGACAAGACAAAGACAAGACAAAGACAAGACAAAGACAAGACAAAGACAAGACAAAGACAAGACAAAGACAAGACAAAGACAAGACAAAGACAAGACAAAGACAAGACAAAGACAAGACAAAGACAAGACAAAGACAGACAAGACAAAGACAAGACAAAGACAAGACAAAGACAAGACAAAGACAAGACAAAGACAAGACAAAGACAAGACAAAGACAAGACAAAGACAAGACAAAGACAAGACAAAGACAAGACAAAGACAAGACAAAGACAAGACAAAGACAAGACAAAGACAAGACAAAGACAAGACAAAGACAAGACAAAGACAAGACAAAGACAAGACAAAGACAAGACAAAGACAAGACAAAGACAAGACAAAGACAAGACAAAGACAAGACAAAGACAAGACAAAGACAAGACAAAGACAAGACAAAGACAAGACAAAGACAAGACAAAGACAAGACAAAGACAAGACAAAGACAAGACAAAGACAAGACAAAGACAAGACAAAGACAAGACAAAGACAAGACAAAGACAAGACAAAGACAAGACAAAGACAAGACAAAGACAAGACAAAGACAAGACAAAGACAAGACAAAGACAAGACAAAGACAAGACAAAGACAAGACAAAGACAAGACAAAGACAAGACAAAGACAAGACAAAGACAAGACAAAGACAAGACAAAGACAAGACAAAGACAAGACAAAGACAAGACAAAGACAAGACAAAGACAAGACAAAGACAAGACAAAGACAAGACAAAGACAAGACAAAGACAAGACAAAGACAAGACAAAGACAAGACAAAGACAAGACAAAGACAAGACAAAGACAAGACAAAGACAAGACAAAGACAAGACAAAGACAAGACAAAGACAAGACAAAGACAAGACAAAGACAAGACAAAGACAAGACAAAGACAAGACAAAGACAAGACAAAGACAAGACAAAGACAAGACAAAGACAAGACAAAGACAAGACAAAGACAAGACAAAGACAAGACAAAGACAAGACAAAGACAAGACAAAGACAAGACAAAGACAAGACAAAGACAAGACAAAGACAAGACAAAGACAAGACAAAGACAAGACAAAGACAAGACAAAGACAAGACAAAGACAAGACAAAGACAAGACAAAGACAAGACAAAGACAAGACAAAGACAAGACAAAGACAAGACAAAGACAAGACAAAGACAAGACAAAGACAAGACAAAGACAAGACAAAGACAAGACAAAGACAAGACAAAGACAAGACAAAGACAAGACAAAGACAAGACAAAGACAAGACAAAGACAAGACAAAGACAAGACAAAGACAAGACAAAGACAAGACAAAGACAAGACAAAGACAAGACAAAGACAAGACAAAGACAAGACAAAGACAAGACAAAGACAAGACAAAGACAAGACAAAGACAAGACAAAGACAAGACAAAGACAAGACAAAGACAAGACAAAGACAAGACAAAGACAAGACAAAGACAAGACAAAGACAAGACAAAGACAAGACAAAGACAAGACAAAGACAAGACAAAGACAAGACAAAGACAAGACAAAGACAAGACAAAGACAAGACAAAGACAAGACAAAGACAAGACAAAGACAAGACAAAGACAAGACAAAGACAAGACAAAGACAAGACAAAGACAAGACAAAGACAAGACAAAGACAAGACAAAGACAAGACAAAGACAAGACAAAGACAAGACAAAGACAAGACAAAGACAAGACAAAGACAAGACAAAGACAAGACAAAGACAAGACAAAGACAAGACAAAGACAAGACAAAGACAAGACAAAGACAAGACAAAGACAAGACAAAGACAAGACAAAGACAAGACAAAGACAAGACAAAGACAAGACAAAGACAAGACAAAGACAAGACAAAGACAAGACAAAGACAAGACAAAGACAAGACAAAGACAAGACAAAGACAAGACAAAGACAAGACAAAGACAAGACAAAGACAAGACAAAGACAAGACAAAGACAAGACAAAGACAAGACAAAGACAAGACAAAGACAAGACAAAGACAAGACAAAGACAAGACAAAGACAAGACAAAGACAAG
Source organism: Topomyia yanbarensis (assembly GCF_030247195.1). Classification (NCBI taxonomy): domain Eukaryota; kingdom Metazoa; phylum Arthropoda; class Insecta; order Diptera; family Culicidae; genus Topomyia; species Topomyia yanbarensis. Next base: position 7,108 of record NW_026683852.1, on the reverse strand, counting down.
ACAAAGACAAGACAAAGACAAGACAAAGACAAGACAAAGACAAGACAAAGACAAGACAAAGACAAGACAAAGACAAGACAAAGACAAGACAAAGACAAGACAAAGACAAGACAAAGACAAGACAAAGACAAGACAAAGACAAGACAAAGACAAGACAAAGACAAGACAAAGACAAGACAAAGACAAGACAAAGACAAGACAAAGACAAGACAAAGACAAGACAAAGACAAGACAAAGACAAGACAAAGACAAGACAAAGACAAGACAAAGACAAGACAAAGACAAGACAAAGACAAGACAAAGACAAGACAAAGACAAGACAAAGACAAGACAAAGACAAGACAAAGACAAGACAAAGACAAGACAAAGACAAGACAAAGACAAGACAAAGACAAGACAAAGACAAGACAAAGACAAGACAAAGACAAGACAAAGACAAGACAAAGACAAGACAAAGACAAGACAAAGACAAGACAAAGACAAGACAAAGACAAGACAAAGACAAGACAAAGACAAGACAAAGACAAGACAAAGACAAGACAAAGACAAGACAAAGACAAGACAAAGACAAGACAAAGACAAGACAAAGACAAGACAAAGACAAGACAAAGACAAGACAAAGACAAGACAAAGACAAGACAAAGACAAGACAAAGACAAGACAAAGACAAGACAAAGACAAGACAAAGACAAGACAAAGACAAGACAAAGACAAGACAAAGACAAGACAAAGACAAGACAAAGACAAGACAAAGACAAGACAAAGACAAGACAAAGACAAGACAAAGACAAGACAAAGACAAGACAAAGACAAGACAAAGACAAGACAAAGACAAGACAAAGACAAGACAAAGACAAGACAAAGACAAGACAAAGACAAGACAAAGACAAGACAAAGACAAGACAAAGACAAGACAAAGACAAGACAAAGACAAGACAAAGACAAGACAAAGACAAGACAAAGACAAGACAAAGACAAGACAAAGACAAGACAAAGACAAGACAAAGACAAGACAAAGACAAGACAAAGACAAGACAAAGACAAGACAAAGACAAGACAAAGACAAGACAAAGACAAGACAAAGACAAGACAAAGACAAGACAAAGACAAGACAAAGACAAGACAAAGACAAGACAAAGACAAGACAAAGACAAGACAAAGACAAGACAAAGACAAGACAAAGACAAGACAAAGACAAGACAAAGACAAGACAAAGACAAGACAAAGACAAGACAAAGACAAGACAAAGACAAGACAAAGACAAGACAAAGACAAGACAAAGACAAGACAAAGACAAGACAAAGACAAGACAAAGACAAGACAAAGACAAGACAAAGACAAGACAAAGACAAGACAAAGACAAGACAAAGACAAGACAAAGACAAGACAAAGACAAGACAAAGACAAGACAAAGACAAGACAAAGACAAGACAAAGACAAGACAAAGACAAGACAAAGACAAGACAAAGACAAGACAAAGACAAGACAAAGACAAGACAAAGACAAGACAAAGACAAGACAAAGACAAGACAAAGACAAGACAAAGACAAGACAAAGACAAGACAAAGACAAGACAAAGACAAGACAAAGACAAGACAAAGACAAGACAAAGACAAGACAAAGACAAGACAAAGACAAGACAAAGACAAGACAAAGACAAGACAAAGACAAGACAAAGACAAGACAAAGACAAGACAAAGACAAGACAAAGACAAGACAAAGACAAGACAAAGACAAGACAAAGACAAGACAAAGACAAGACAAAGACAAGACAAAGACAAGACAAAGACAAGACAAAGACAAGACAAAGACAAGACAAAGACAAGACAAAGACAAGACAAAGACAAGACAAAGACAAGACAAAGACAAGACAAAGACAAGACAAAGACAAGACAAAGACAAGACAAAGACAAGACAAAGACAAGACAAAGACAAGACAAAGACAAGACAAAGACAAGACAAAGACAAGACAAAGACAAGACAAAGACAAGACAAAGACAAGACAAAGACAAGACAAAGACAAGACAAAGACAAGACAAAGACAAGACAAAGACAAGACAAAGACAAGACAAAGACAAGACAAAGACAAGACAAAGACAAGACAAAGACAAGACAAAGACAAGACAAAGACAAGACAAAGACAAGACAAAGACAAGACAAAGACAAGACAAAGACAAGACAAAGACAAGACAAAGACAAGACAAAGACAAGACAAGACAAGACAAGACAAAGACAAGACAAAGACAAGACAAAGACAAGACAAAGACAAGACAAAGACAAGACAAAGACAAGACAAAGACAAGACAAAGACAAGACAAAGACAAGACAAAGACAAGACAAAGACAAGACAAAGACAAGACAAAGACAAGACAAAGACAAGACAAAGACAAGACAAAGACAAGACAAAGACAAGACAAAGACAAGACAAAGACAAGACAAAGACAAGACAAAGACAAGACAAAGACAAGACAAAGACAAGACAAAGACAAGACAAAGACAAGACAAAGACAAGACAAAGACAAGACAAAGACAAGACAAAGACAAGACAAAGACAAGACAAAGACAAGACAAAGACAAGACAAAGACAAGACAAAGACAAGACAAAGACAAGACAAGACAAAGACAAAGACAAGACAAAGACAAGACAAAGACAAGACAAAGACAAGACAAAGACAAGACAAAGACAAGACAAAGACAAGACAAAGACAAGACAAAGACAAGACAAAGACAAGACAAAGACAAGACAAAGACAAGACAAAGACAAGACAAAGACAAGACAAAGACAAGACAAAGACAAGACAAAGACAAGACAAAGACAAGACAAAGACAAGACAAAGACAAGACAAAGACAAGACAAAGACAAGACAAAGACAAGACAAAGACAAGACAAAGACAAGACAAAGACAAGACAAAGACAAGACAAAGACAAGACAAAGACAAGACAAAGACAAGACAAAGACAAGACAAAGACAAGACAAAGACAAGACAAAGACAAGACAAAGACAAGACAAAGACAAGACAAAGACAAGACAAAGACAAGACAAAGACAAGACAAAGACAAGACAAAGACAAGACAAAGACAAGACAAAGACAAGACAAAGACAAGACAAAGACAAGACAAAGACAAGACAAAGACAAGACAAAGACAAGACAAAGACAAGACAAAGACAAGACAAAGACAAGACAAAGACAAGACAAAGACAAGACAAAGACAAGACAAAGACAAGACAAAGACAAGACAAAGACAAGACAAAGACAAGACAAAGACAAGACAAAGACAAGACAAAGACAAGACAAAGACAAGACAAAGACAAGACAAAGACAAGACAAAGACAAGACAAAGACAAGACAAAGACAAGACAAAGACAAGACAAAGACAAGACAAAGACAAGACAAAGACAAGACAAAGACAAGACAAAGACAAGACAAAGACAAGACAAAGACAAGACAAAGACAAGACAAAGACAAGACAAAGACAAGACAAAGACAAGACAAAGACAAGACAAAGACAAGACAAAGACAAGACAAAGACAAGACAAAGACAAGACAAAGACAAGACAAAGACAAGACAAAGACAAGACAAAGACAAGACAAAGACAAGACAAAGACAAGACAAAGACAAGACAAAGACAAGACAAAGACAAGACAAAGACAAGACAAAGACAAGACAAAGACAAGACAAAGACAAGACAAAGACAAGACAAAGACAAGACAAAGACAAGACAAAGACAAGACAAAGACAAGACAAAGACAAGACAAAGACAAGACAAAGACAAGACAAAGACAAGACAAAGACAAGACAAAGACAAGACAAAGACAAGACAAAGACAAGACAAAGACAAGACAAAGACAAGACAAAGACAAGACAAAGACAAGACAAAGACAAGACAAAGACAAGACAAAGACAAGACAAAGACAAGACAAAGACAAGACAAAGACAAGACAAAGACAAGACAAAGACAAGACAAAGACAAGACAAAGACAAGACAAAGACAAGACAAAGACAAGACAAAGACAAGACAAAGACAAGACAAAGACAAGACAAAGACAAGACAAAGACAAGACAAAGACAAGACAAAGACAAGACAAAGACAAGACAAAGACAAGACAAAGACAAGACAAAGACAAGACAAAGACAAGACAAAGACAAGACAAAGACAAGACAAAGACAAGACAAAGACAAGACAAAGACAAGACAAAGACAAGACAAAGACAAGACAAAGACAAGACAAAGACAAGACAAAGACAAGACAAAGACAAGACAAAGACAAGACAAAGACAAGACAAAGACAAGACAAAGACAAGACAAAGACAAGACAAAGACAAGACAAAGACAAGACAAAGACAAGACAAAGACAAGACAAAGACAAGACAAAGACAAGACAAAGACAAGACAAAGACAAGACAAAGACAAGACAAAGACAAGACAAAGACAAGACAAAGACAAGACAAAGACAAGACAAAGACAAGACAAAGACAAGACAAAGACAAGACAAAGACAAGACAAAGACAAGACAAAGACAAGACAAAGACAAGACAAAGACAAGACAAAGACAAGACAAAGACAAGACAAAGACAAGACAAAGACAAGACAAAGACAAGACAAAGACAAGACAAAGACAAGACAAAGACAAGACAAAGACAAGACAAAGACAAGACAAAGACAAGACAAAGACAAGACAAAGACAAGACAAAGACAAGACAAAGACAAGACAAAGACAAGACAAAGACAAGACAAAGACAAGACAAAGACAAGACAAAGACAAGACAAAGACAAGACAAAGACAAGACAAAGACAAGACAAAGACAAGACAAAGACAAGACAAAGACAAGACAAAGACAAGACAAAGACAAGACAAAGACAAGACAAAGACAAGACAAAGACAAGACAAAGACAAGACAAAGACAAGACAAAGACAAGACAAAGACAAGACAAAGACAAGACAAAGACAAGACAAAGACAAGACAAAGACAAGACAAAGACAAGACAAAGACAAGACAAAGACAAGACAAAGACAAGACAAAGACAAGACAAAGACAAGACAAAGACAAGACAAAGACAAGACAAAGACAAGACAAAGACAAGACAAAGACAAGACAAAGACAAGACAAAGACAAGACAAAGACAAGACAAAGACAAGACAAAGACAAGACAAAGACAAGACAAAGACAAGACAAAGACAAGACAAAGACAAGACAAAGACAAGACAAAGACAAGACAAAGACAAGACAAAGACAAGACAAAGACAAGACAAAGACAAGACAAAGACAAGACAAAGACAAGACAAAGACAAGACAAAGACAAGACAAAGACAAGACAAAGACAAGACAAAGACAAGACAAAGACAAGACAAAGACAAGACAAAGACAAGACAAAGACAAGACAAAGACAAGACAAAGACAAGACAAAGACAAGACAAAGACAAGACAAAGACAAGACAAAGACAAGACAAAGACAAGACAAAGACAAGACAAAGACAAGACAAAGACAAGACAAAGACAAGACAAAGACAAGACAAAGACAAGACAAAGACAAGACAAAGACAAGACAAAGACAAGACAAAGACAAGACAAAGACAAGACAAAGACAAGACAAAGACAAGACAAAGACAAGACAAAGACAAGACAAAGACAAGACAAAGACAAGACAAAGACAAGACAAAGACAAGACAAAGACAAGACAAAGACAAGACAAAGACAAGACAAAGACAAGACAAAGACAAGACAAAGACAAGACAAAGACAAGACAAAGACAAGACAAAGACAAGACAAAGACAAGACAAAGACAAGACAAAGACAAGACAAAGACAAGACAAAGACAAGACAAAGACAAGACAAAGACAAGACAAAGACAAGACAAAGACAAGACAAAGACAAGACAAAGACAAGACAAAGACAAGACAAAGACAAGACAAAGACAAGACAAAGACAAGACAAAGACAAGACAAAGACAAGACAAAGACAAGACAAAGACAAGACAAAGACAAGACAAAGACAAGACAAAGACAAGACAAAGACAAGACAAAGACAAGACAAAGACAAGACAAAGACAAGACAAAGACAAGACAAAGACAAGACAAAGACAAGACAAAGACAAGACAAAGACAAGACAAAGACAAGACAAAGACAAGACAAAGACAAGACAAAGACAAGACAAAGACAAGACAAAGACAAGACAAAGACAAGACAAAGACAAGACAAAGACAAGACAAAGACAAGACAAAGACAAGACAAAGACAAGACAAAGACAAGACAAAGACAAGACAAAGACAAGACAAAGACAAGACAAAGACAAGACAAAGACAAGACAAAGACAAGACAAAGACAAGACAAAGACAAGACAAAGACAAGACAAAGACAAGACAAAGACAAGACAAAGACAAGACAAAGACAAGACAAAGACAAGACAAAGACAAGACAAAGACAAGACAAAGACAAGACAAAGACAAGACAAAGACAAGACAAAGACAAGACAAAGACAAGACAAAGACAAGACAAAGACAAGACAAAGACAAGACAAAGACAAGACAAAGACAAGACAAAGACAAGACAAAGACAAGACAAAGACAAGACAAAGACAAGACAAAGACAAGACAAAGACAAGACAAAGACAAGACAAAGACAAGACAAAGACAAGACAAAGACAAGACAAAGACAAGACAAAGACAAGACAAAGACAAGACAAAGACAAGACAAAGACAAGACAAAGACAAGACAAAGACAAGACAAAGACAAGACAAAGACAAGACAAAGACAAGACAAAGACAAGACAAAGACAAGACAAAGACAAGACAAAGACAAGACAAAGACAAGACAAAGACAAGACAAAGACAAGACAAAGACAAGACAAAGACAAGACAAAGACAAGACAAAGACAAGACAAAGACAAGACAAAGACAAGACAAAGACAAGACAAAGACAAGACAAAGACAAGACAAAGACAAGACAAAGACAAGACAAAGACAAGACAAAGACAAGACAAAGACAAGACAAAGACAAGACAAAGACAAGACAAAGACAAGACAAAGACAAGACAAAGACAAGACAAAGACAAGACAAAGACAAGACAAAGACAAGACAAAGACAAGACAAAGACAAGACAAAGACA
>NW_026683851.1:0-19259 GCF_030247195.1 Topomyia yanbarensis | reverse complement strand
AAGTTTAGGTACACTTGAGAAAGATAGACCGTAAGCTGTCCTACTTTTTGTTAAATAACTACTAGATATAAAACTTATTTGTTATAATGAAAACCTACCCTGGGTTTTAGTTTAGTCCACCTACTTCTGACTCACCCGTTATTTTGTCAAAAATACGAAGTTGTAATCTTGCAAGATCAAAGCAATATCGCAGACCAAAAATGCCTTGTCGGACAATACTTGAGATGAGTACAGGTATAGTGATGATTGGAACACTTTGCTGTTGCATTGACGTTCTCTTCAGAGATATTGAGATACTGTCTGAGATATACTGTAAGTCAAGCCGTCAACTGCGAAAATAATGCTCTCCCAATGTAAAATCGAAAGCGGTTTTACAAAACCTTGCTTGTGAAATTATTAAAAAAAAATCTCTTCTCGAATTGCCACGCGATGGAAGAAACAATCGTATGTCCGTGATCCGTAGAAAATAAGTTTAAAAAAGCACAAAGTTGAACCTAAAAGCCGAGCCATTGGAACTGGTTACTGATGTATGAGGCTCCGCCTGGTCATCATGGTCTGCTGGTGCAAGAAGAAGAGTGCCGTTTGTATCAAGGACAGGGAGGATTCTAAACAAATATTGCTCTAATGACGAAATAACCGGTAAATATGCTATAACTAATTTGAAAAACCTGTTTTAATCAACCTAGTGGTGCAATCGTTCCTTTCTCATAGATCCAAGCTATGATTCCATAACTCAATAAGTCTGCTACAGTCTTATTACGCTTGGTACCTATATGTATTTCGCTTTTGGCATTTGGCATGTGAAATACAAATTCGATTTTTGAAATTTCTGGTATTGTATCTTACATTTGAAACCAAGTTTGTAAAAATCAGTAAGCGTTTGCGGAAAGATAGGTGTTACATAAACTTAAGAACTTGGCATTGGTCATTAGTGATCTAGACCCGCAAATACAAAGAATGTTGCACCCATTTTAATAATCATTACAGTACCTATTTATATGGAAATTTACTGTGGGATCGCACTCTTCAACCTGTATCTCCGAAAGCGGAAGTCCGTGCAGTAAAAAAATTAACAGCAGCTTGTGGGAGCGCTATACCGTTCGTTTGAAACAAATTTTTCCAAATCGGTTCAGCCATGTCTTCCTCCTCATACTCACACAAACACACACAATGTATTAGCGACAGTCCGATGTTACACGGGTCAAGCAGCGTGCTAGCAAAAGCAACGGATTAGGGGAAATAAGAACGTGCCATCGTTGGACAAATGAGAATTCGGTGTCTAGCTTCTTTGCCAGGAACTATCACGTTCATCGCGACAAAGCAATGAGCTCACTGGCTCTAAGTTTCGGATCGATGTGGAACCTCAATGCCTCAATAAATGCAAGAGCCCGCGGGTTAAGAAAAGAGCAGGTACAAGAACACAATCCTTCCCTAAGTAATATTTACAGAAGGTGTAGATTTAGTCAGTTGATGTAATGGGGAAATAACAGTATGAATCCGACAGTACCACGTACCAAGTCGTTTAAAGTTTCCCACTCGAGAGTAACAAACACAGACATTTTCTGATCTCGACGATCTTTCTCGTAGGTTATATGGTATACGGTACTCGCCCCTCCGAGACTTGACTGGGAAGTCGATTTGAAGTGATTAGAAAGCCTTTCTCTATATCAGAATGGCAAAGAGGGGAGACATAATGCTGCACCAAAGTAATGAGACCCGAAAAAGTTGTGTGTAAGAATCACAGAGGATATGAAAATTTCCGGAATCAAATTCAGGACGGTTTTCAAAGCAAATCTAGGACATTTCGGCGTGAATGTAACCACCAAACGAAGCTAGTCGCAGTATAGTTCGAAATATACGCCGGAAGATTTTTACAAAAATGGGGGTCTAAACTACATCTGGACTGAAAATAAAACATTACGGCTAAAACGCGAGTCAGCAAGCTGTACGACAAAACTTTTTGAATTTGGTCAGATCTTCTGACCAAATTCAAAAAGTTTGACTTGAAACCGCTACAAGATGGGTTGACCAGCAGCTTGAGTGGAGGCTAATGGCGCATATCAAGCTTTGAATTCGAATTTTCTTTCAAAAGAAATAAAAATCTCGAAACCCATAACATTTTCTCCTATTAGCGTTTTATTCAAAACCGAACGGATTTCTAATTTCAAGCGCACGATTCTAAACATCTCGGGTTGCACAAATTTTGTAGCATCTTGTCTCTGTCTTGTCTTTGTCTTGTCTTTGTCTTGTCTTTGTCTTGTCTTTGTCTTGTCTTTGTCTTGTCTTTGTCTTGTCTTTGTCTTGTCTTTGTCTTGTCTTTGTCTTGTCTTTGTCTTGTCTTTGTCTTGTCTTTGTCTTGTCTTTGTCTTGTCTTTGTCTTGTCTTTGTCTTGTCTTTGTCTTGTCTTTGTCTTGTCTTTGTCTTGTCTTTGTCTTGTCTTTGTCTTGTCTTTGTCTTGTCTTTGTCTTGTCTTTGTCTTGTCTTTGTCTTGTCTTTGTCTTGTCTTTGTCTTGTCTTTGTCTTGTCTTTGTCTTGTCTTTGTCTTGTCTTTGTCTTGTCTTTGTCTTGTCTTTGTCTTGTCTTTGTCTTGTCTTTGTCTTGTCTTTGTCTTGTCTTTGTCTTGTCTTTGTCTTGTCTTTGTCTTGTCTTTGTCTTGTCTTTGTCTTGTCTTTGTCTTGTCTTTGTCTTGTCTTTGTCTTGTCTTTGTCTTGTCTTTGTCTTGTCTTTGTCTTGTCTTTGTCTTGTCTTTGTCTTGTCTTTGTCTTGTCTTTGTCTTGTCTTTGTCTTGTCTTTGTCTTGTCTTTGTCTTGTCTTTGTCTTGTCTTTGTCTTGTCTTTGTCTTGTCTTTGTCTTGTCTTTGTCTTGTCTTTGTCTTGTCTTTGTCTTGTCTTTGTCTTGTCTTTGTCTTGTCTTTGTCTTGTCTTTGTCTTGTCTTTGTCTTGTCTTTGTCTTGTCTTTGTCTTGTCTTTGTCTTGTCTTTGTCTTGTCTTTGTCTTGTCTTTGTCTTGTCTTTGTCTTGTCTTTGTCTTGTCTTTGTCTTGTCTTTGTCTTGTCTTTGTCTTGTCTTTGTCTTGTCTTTGTCTTGTCTTTGTCTTGTCTTTGTCTTGTCTTTGTCTTGTCTTTGTCTTGTCTTTGTCTTGTCTTTGTCTTGTCTTTGTCTTGTCTTTGTCTTGTCTTTGTCTTGTCTTTGTCTTGTCTTTGTCTTGTCTTTGTCTTGTCTTTGTCTTGTCTTTGTCTTGTCTTTGTCTTGTCTTTGTCTTGTCTTTGTCTTGTCTTTGTCTTGTCTTTGTCTTGTCTTTGTCTTGTCTTTGTCTTGTCTTTGTCTTGTCTTTGTCTTGTCTTTGTCTTGTCTTTGTCTTGTCTTTGTCTTGTCTTTGTCTTGTCTTTGTCTTGTCTTTGTCTTGTCTTTGTCTTGTCTTTGTCTTGTCTTTGTCTTGTCTTTGTCTTGTCTTTGTCTTGTCTTTGTCTTGTCTTTGTCTTGTCTTTGTCTTGTCTTTGTCTTGTCTTTGTCTTGTCTTTGTCTTGTCTTTGTCTTGTCTTTGTCTTGTCTTTGTCTTGTCTTTGTCTTGTCTTTGTCTTGTCTTTGTCTTGTCTTTGTCTTGTCTTTGTCTTGTCTTTGTCTTGTCTTTGTCTTGTCTTTGTCTTGTCTTTGTCTTGTCTTTGTCTTGTCTTTGTCTTGTCTTTGTCTTGTCTTTGTCTTGTCTTTGTCTTGTCTTTGTCTTGTCTTTGTCTTGTCTTTGTCTTGTCTTTGTCTTGTCTTTGTCTTGTCTTTGTCTTGTCTTTGTCTTGTCTTTGTCTTGTCTTTGTCTTGTCTTTGTCTTGTCTTTGTCTTGTCTTTGTCTTGTCTTTGTCTTGTCTTTGTCTTGTCTTTGTCTTGTCTTTGTCTTGTCTTTGTCTTGTCTTTGTCTTGTCTTTGTCTTGTCTTTGTCTTGTCTTTGTCTTGTCTTTGTCTTGTCTTTGTCTTGTCTTTGTCTTGTCTTTGTCTTGTCTTTGTCTTGTCTTTGTCTTGTCTTTGTCTTGTCTTTGTCTTGTCTTTGTCTTGTCTTTGTCTTGTCTTTGTCTTGTCTTTGTCTTGTCTTTGTCTTGTCTTTGTCTTGTCTTTGTCTTGTCTTTGTCTTGTCTTTGTCTTGTCTTTGTCTTGTCTTTGTCTTGTCTTTGTCTTGTCTTTGTCTTGTCTTTGTCTTGTCTTTGTCTTGTCTTTGTCTTGTCTTTGTCTTGTCTTTGTCTTGTCTTTGTCTTGTCTTTGTCTTGTCTTTGTCTTGTCTTTGTCTTGTCTTTGTCTTGTCTTTGTCTTGTCTTTGTCTTGTCTTTGTCTTGTCTTTGTCTTGTCTTTGTCTTGTCTTTGTCTTGTCTTTGTCTTGTCTTTGTCTTGTCTTTGTCTTGTCTTTGTCTTGTCTTTGTCTTGTCTTTGTCTTGTCTTTGTCTTGTCTTTGTCTTGTCTTTGTCTTGTCTTTGTCTTGTCTTTGTCTTGTCTTTGTCTTGTCTTTGTCTTGTCTTTGTCTTGTCTTTGTCTTGTCTTTGTCTTGTCTTTGTCTTGTCTTTGTCTTGTCTTTGTCTTGTCTTTGTCTTGTCTTTGTCTTGTCTTTGTCTTGTCTTTGTCTTGTCTTTGTCTTGTCTTTGTCTTGTCTTTGTCTTGTCTTTGTCTTGTCTTTGTCTTGTCTTTGTCTTGTCTTTGTCTTGTCTTTGTCTTGTCTTTGTCTTGTCTTTGTCTTGTCTTTGTCTTGTCTTTGTCTTGTCTTTGTCTTGTCTTTGTCTTGTCTTTGTCTTGTCTTTGTCTTGTCTTTGTCTTGTCTTGTCTTTGTCTTGTCTTTGTCTTGTCTTTGTCTTGTCTTTGTCTTGTCTTTGTCTTGTCTTTGTCTTGTCTTTGTCTTGTCTTTGTCTTGTCTTTGTCTTGTCTTTGTCTTGTCTTTGTCTTGTCTTTGTCTTGTCTTTGTCTTGTCTTTGTCTTGTCTTTGTCTTGTCTTTGTCTTGTCTTTGTCTTGTCTTTGTCTTGTCTTTGTCTTGTCTTTGTCTTGTCTTTGTCTTGTCTTTGTCTTGTCTTTGTCTTGTCTTTGTCTTGTCTTTGTCTTGTCTTTGTCTTGTCTTTGTCTTGTCTTTGTCTTGTCTTTGTCTTGTCTTTGTCTTGTCTTTGTCTTGTCTTTGTCTTGTCTTTGTCTTGTCTTTGTCTTGTCTTTGTCTTGTCTTTGTCTTGTCTTTGTCTTGTCTTTGTCTTGTCTTTGTCTTGTCTTTGTCTTGTCTTTGTCTTGTCTTTGTCTTGTCTTTGTCTTGTCTTTGTCTTGTCTTTGTCTTGTCTTTGTCTTGTCTTTGTCTTGTCTTTGTCTTGTCTTTGTCTTGTCTTTGTCTTGTCTTTGTCTTGTCTTTGTCTTGTCTTTGTCTTGTCTTTGTCTTGTCTTTGTCTTGTCTTTGTCTTGTCTTTGTCTTGTCTTTGTCTTGTCTTTGTCTTGTCTTTGTCTTGTCTTTGTCTTGTCTTTGTCTTGTCTTTGTCTTGTCTTTGTCTTGTCTTTGTCTTGTCTTTGTCTTGTCTTTGTCTTGTCTTTGTCTTGTCTTTGTCTTGTCTTTGTCTTGTCTTTGTCTTGTCTTTGTCTTGTCTTTGTCTTGTCTTTGTCTTGTCTTTGTCTTGTCTTTGTCTTGTCTTTGTCTTGTCTTTGTCTTGTCTTTGTCTTGTCTTTGTCTTGTCTTTGTCTTGTCTTTGTCTTGTCTTTGTCTTGTCTTTGTCTTGTCTTTGTCTTGTCTTTGTCTTGTCTTTGTCTTGTCTTTGTCTTGTCTTTGTCTTGTCTTTGTCTTGTCTTTGTCTTGTCTTTGTCTTGTCTTTGTCTTGTCTTTGTCTTGTCTTTGTCTTGTCTTGTCTTTGTCTTGTCTTTGTCTTGTCTTTGTCTTGTCTTTGTCTTGTCTTTGTCTTGTCTTTGTCTTGTCTTTGTCTTGTCTTTGTCTTGTCTTTGTCTTGTCTTTGTCTTGTCTTTGTCTTGTCTTTGTCTTGTCTTTGTCTTGTCTTTGTCTTGTCTTTGTCTTGTCTTTGTCTTGTCTTTGTCTTGTCTTTGTCTTGTCTTTGTCTTGTCTTTGTCTTGTCTTTGTCTTGTCTTTGTCTTGTCTTTGTCTTGTCTTTGTCTTGTCTTTGTCTTGTCTTTGTCTTGTCTTTGTCTTGTCTTTGTCTTGTCTTTGTCTTGTCTTTGTCTTGTCTTTGTCTTGTCTTTGTCTTGTCTTTGTCTTGTCTTTGTCTTGTCTTTGTCTTGTCTTTGTCTTGTCTTTGTCTTGTCTTTGTCTTGTCTTTGTCTTGTCTTTGTCTTGTCTTTGTCTTGTCTTTGTCTTGTCTTTGTCTTGTCTTTGTCTTGTCTTTGTCTTGTCTTTGTCTTGTCTTTGTCTTGTCTTTGTCTTGTCTTTGTCTTGTCTTTGTCTTGTCTTTGTCTTGTCTTTGTCTTGTCTTTGTCTTGTCTTTGTCTTGTCTTTGTCTTGTCTTTGTCTTGTCTTTGTCTTGTCTTTGTCTTGTCTTTGTCTTGTCTTTGTCTTGTCTTTGTCTTGTCTTTGTCTTGTCTTTGTCTTGTCTTTGTCTTGTCTTTGTCTTGTCTTTGTCTTGTCTTTGTCTTGTCTTTGTCTTGTCTTTGTCTTGTCTTTGTCTTGTCTTTGTCTTGTCTTTGTCTTGTCTTTGTCTTGTCTTTGTCTTGTCTTTGTCTTGTCTTTGTCTTGTCTTTGTCTTGTCTTTGTCTTGTCTTTGTCTTGTCTTTGTCTTGTCTTTGTCTTGTCTTTGTCTTGTCTTTGTCTTGTCTTTGTCTTGTCTTTGTCTTGTCTTTGTCTTGTCTTTGTCTTGTCTTTGTCTTGTCTTTGTCTTGTCTTTGTCTTGTCTTTGTCTTGTCTTTGTCTTGTCTTTGTCTTGTCTTTGTCTTGTCTTTGTCTTGTCTTTGTCTTGTCTTTGTCTTGTCTTTGTCTTGTCTTTGTCTTGTCTTTGTCTTGTCTTTGTCTTGTCTTTGTCTTGTCTTTGTCTTGTCTTTGTCTTGTCTTTGTCTTGTCTTTGTCTTGTCTTTGTCTTGTCTTTGTCTTGTCTTTGTCTTGTCTTTGTCTTGTCTTTGTCTTGTCTTTGTCTTGTCTTTGTCTTGTCTTTGTCTTGTCTTTGTCTTGTCTTTGTCTTGTCTTTGTCTTGTCTTTGTCTTGTCTTTGTCTTGTCTTTGTCTTGTCTTTGTCTTGTCTTTGTCTTGTCTTTGTCTTGTCTTTGTCTTGTCTTTGTCTTGTCTTTGTCTTGTCTTTGTCTTGTCTTTGTCTTGTCTTTGTCTTGTCTTTGTCTTGTCTTTGTCTTGTCTTTGTCTTGTCTTTGTCTTGTCTTTGTCTTGTCTTTGTCTTGTCTTTGTCTTGTCTTTGTCTTGTCTTTGTCTTGTCTTTGTCTTGTCTTTGTCTTGTCTTTGTCTTGTCTTTGTCTTGTCTTTGTCTTGTCTTTGTCTTGTCTTTGTCTTGTCTTTGTCTTGTCTTTGTCTTGTCTTTGTCTTGTCTTTGTCTTGTCTTTGTCTTGTCTTTGTCTTGTCTTTGTCTTGTCTTTGTCTTGTCTTTGTCTTGTCTTTGTCTTGTCTTTGTCTTGTCTTTGTCTTGTCTTTGTCTTGTCTTTGTCTTGTCTTTGTCTTGTCTTTGTCTTGTCTTTGTCTTGTCTTTGTCTTGTCTTTGTCTTGTCTTTGTCTTGTCTTTGTCTTGTCTTTGTCTTGTCTTTGTCTTGTCTTTGTCTTGTCTTTGTCTTGTCTTTGTCTTGTCTTTGTCTTGTCTTTGTCTTGTCTTTGTCTTGTCTTTGTCTTGTCTTTGTCTTGTCTTTGTCTTGTCTTTGTCTTGTCTTTGTCTTGTCTTTGTCTTGTCTTTGTCTTGTCTTTGTCTTGTCTTTGTCTTGTCTTTGTCTTGTCTTTGTCTTGTCTTTGTCTTGTCTTTGTCTTGTCTTTGTCTTGTCTTTGTCTTGTCTTTGTCTTGTCTTTGTCTTGTCTTTGTCTTGTCTTTGTCTTGTCTTTGTCTTGTCTTTGTCTTGTCTTTGTCTTGTCTTTGTCTTGTCTTTGTCTTGTCTTTGTCTTGTCTTTGTCTTGTCTTTGTCTTGTCTTTGTCTTGTCTTTGTCTTGTCTTTGTCTTGTCTTTGTCTTGTCTTTGTCTTGTCTTTGTCTTGTCTTTGTCTTGTCTTTGTCTTGTCTTTGTCTTGTCTTTGTCTTGTCTTTGTCTTGTCTTTGTCTTGTCTTTGTCTTGTCTTTGTCTTGTCTTTGTCTTGTCTTTGTCTTGTCTTTGTCTTGTCTTTGTCTTGTCTTTGTCTTGTCTTTGTCTTGTCTTTGTCTTGTCTTTGTCTTGTCTTTGTCTTGTCTTTGTCTTGTCTTTGTCTTGTCTTTGTCTTGTCTTTGTCTTGTCTTTGTCTTGTCGTTGTCTTGTCTTTGTCTTGTCTTTGTCTTGTCTTTGTCTTGTCTTTGTCTTGTCTTTGTCTTGTCTTTGTCTTGTCTTTGTCTTGTCTTTGTCTTGTCTTTGTCTTGTCTTTGTCTTGTCTTTGTCTTGTCTTTGTCTTGTCTTTGTCTTGTCTTTGTCTTGTCTTTGTCTTGTCTTTGTCTTGTCTTTGTCTTGTCTTTGTCTTGTCTTTGTCTTGTCTTTGTCTTGTCTTTGTCTTGTCTTTGTCTTGTCTTTGTCTTGTCTTTGTCTTGTCTTTGTCTTGTCTTTGTCTTGTCTTTGTCTTGTCTTTGTCTTGTCTTTGTCTTGTCTTTGTCTTGTCTTTGTCTTGTCTTTGTCTTGTCTTTGTCTTGTCTTTGTCTTGTCTTTGTCTTGTCTTTGTCTTGTCTTTGTCTTGTCTTTGTCTTGTCTTTGTCTTGTCTTTGTCTTGTCTTTGTCTTGTCTTTGTCTTGTCTTTGTCTTGTCTTTGTCTTGTCTTTGTCTTGTCTTTGTCTTGTCTTTGTCTTGTCTTTGTCTTGTCTTTGTCTTGTCTTTGTCTTGTCTTTGTCTTGTCTTTGTCTTGTCTTTGTCTTGTCTTGTCTTTGTCTTGTCTTTGTCTTGTCTTTGTCTTGTCTTTGTCTTGTCTTTGTCTTGTCTTTGTCTTGTCTTTGTCTTGTCTTTGTCTTGTCTTTGTCTTGTCTTTGTCTTGTCTTTGACTTGTCATGAAAATTTCTTGAAAACACATGGCAATAAAATTTTCTTCTTTTGGCGGATAGGGGAGAGAGGGTAACAATGAAACATATTTTTTCTACAATTTTATTTTGATGATAATACATGTTATTTGTGTAATAAAAAGTGATACATAGTGCCACTATGTTGTTAACTAATACATATATTTTTTCCAGCTGGTAAAATTCACGGGAAATAACATTTTTTGGATAATAAACAGTTGGTGGTAAAATGTATCAGTGTGCCCCATGGGTAGGAACTATGAAACACGATGTCGTCTATAGTGAAATATACTACTTATAAATTTTATTCTTTTGTTTTGACGAAGAATGATCCTAACGCTTTGAATTAAAGTTATATTGAGGCGAAAATCGTTTGTTTACGAAAGAATCCACTATATCATCGCGTAACATCGAACCACCATATATCCATATTAGCTGCAATCCTGAAATAAGATACAGTTTCTACAAAATTTGGCCAAATTTACTAATTTTGCACTATATGAGTAGTATTTACTTTGGAAAATCGGAACCCATTGACATTTTGAGAAAGACCACAAAAACATACAAAAATCACTGTTCCCCATACGCCATCGTTTCACAGTTACCCAATGGGTCTATTCATAAAAATTGTGAAATCACACAGAACCATGAGTAGTTACCAAAAAAACTTTGTTCGCGGCAAATGCTGAGCATAAAATTTGCTATAAATAGCAATAGACTAAACATTTATTCAATGAATGGTAATTCATAAAGATGGAATAATGTTTATCATTGCATATTTACTCTGGCTATCACAAAACAAACAAATATCCATTAAAAGAGATAGAGTTATCAGATCTCTTCCAAAATATAGCAACACGTGTAAAGAATTAGAAATTGTGAAATATGAGGGAATTAGACGATTCCGATCATGCATTGTGATTTTATTGCGAATGTTTCATAGTTCCTTCTGATCCACTGTTACCCTCTCTCCCTACAGGGCAGGCAAACAAAATCATCCTGCAAAGTTTCGTAAACAAAAATATTTTTTTCTATAAAAATCAATTTGATCGTCCTCCCATTTTTTTTCCAACCCACCAATTTCCACTGGTGATCATGGAAATTTCTTGAAAACACATGGCAATAAAATTTTCTTCTTCTGATGGATGCAGGATAGGGAAACAGAATCATTCTGCAAGGATTCTTTCTATAAAAATCAATTGGATCGTCCTCCCATTTTTTTCAACCTACCAATTTTCACTACTGATCATGGAAATTTCTTGAAAACACATGGCAATAAAATTTTCTTCTTTTGGTGGATACAGGGCAGGCAAACAAAATCATCCTGCAAGGTTTCGTAAACAAAAATATTTCTTTCTATAAAAATCAATTTGATCGTCCTTCCATTTTTTTCCAACCCACCAATTTCCACTACTGATCATGGGAATTTCTTGAAAACACATGGCAATAAAATTTTCTTCTTTTGGTGGATACAGGACAGGCAAACAAAATCATCCTGCAAGGTTTCGTAAACAAAAATATTTCTTTCTATAAAAATCAATTTGATCGTCCTCCCAATTTTTTTTCCAACCCACCAATTCCCACTACTGATCATGGAAATTACTTGAAAACACGTGGCAATAAAATTTTCTTCTTCTGATGGATGCAGGATAGGGAAACAGAATCATTCTGCAAGGATTCTTTCTATAAAAATCAATGTGATCGTCCTTCCATTTTTTTCCAACCCACCAATTTCCACTACTGATCATGGAAATTTCTTGAAAACACATGGCAATAAAATTTTCTTCTTCTGGTGGATACAGGACAGGCAAACAAAATCATCCTGCAAGGTTTCGTAAACAAAAATATTTCTTTCTATAAAAATCAATTTGATCGTCCTTCCATTTTTTTCCAACCCACCAATTTCCACTACTGATCATGGGAATTTCTTGAAAACACATGGCAATAAAATTTTCTTCTTTTGGTGGATACAGGACAGGCAAACAAAATCATCCTGCAAGGTTTCGTAAACAAAAATATTTCTTTCTATAAAAATCAATTTGATCGTCCTCCCAATTTTTTTTCCAACCCACCAATTCCCACTACTGATCATGGAAATTACTTGAAAACACGTGGCAATAAAATTTTCTTCTTCTGATGGATGCAGGATAGGGAAACAGAATCATTCTGCAAGGATTCTTTCTATAAAAATCAATGTGATCGTCCTTCCATTTTTTCCAACCCACCAATTTCCACTACTGATCATGGAAATTTCTTGAAAACACATGGCAATAAAATTTTCTTCTTCTGGTGGATACAGGACAGGCAAACAAAATCATCCTGCAAGGTTTCGTAAACAAAAATATTTCTTTCTATAAAAATCAATTTGATCGTCCTCCCAATTTTTTCCAACCCACCAATTCCCACTACTCATCATGGAAATTACTTGAAAACACATGGCAATAAAATTTTCTTCTTCTGATGGATGCAGGATAGGGAAACAGAATCATTCTGCAAGGATTCTTTCTATAAAAATCAATTGGATCGTCCTCCCATTTTTTCCAACACACCAATTTCCACTGGTGATCATGGAAATTTCTTGAAAATACATGGCAATAAAATTTTCTTCTTCTGATGGATGCAGGATAGGGAAACAGAATCATTCTGCATGGATTCTTTCTATAAAAATCAATTGGATCGTCCTCCCATTTTTTCCAACCCACCAATTTCCACTGGTGATCATGGAAATTTCTTGAAAACACATGGCAATAAAATTTTCTTCTTCTGATGGATGCAGGATAGAGAAAAAGAATCATTCTGAAAGGATTCTTTCTATAAAAATCAATTTGATCGTCCTTCTATTTTTTTCCAACCCACCATTTCCACTACTGATCATGGAAATTTCTTGAAAACACATGGCAATAAAATTTTCTTCTTCTGGTGGATACAGGATAGGCAAACAAAATCATCCTGCAAGGTTTCGTAAACAAAAATATTTCTTTCTATGAAAATCAATTTGATTGTCCTCCCATTTTTTTTCCAACCCACCAATTTCCTCTAGTGATCATGGAAATTTCTTGAAAACACATGGCAATAAAATTTTCTTCTTCTGATGGATACAGGATAGACAAACAAAAGCATCCGGCAAGGTTTCCTAAGCAAAAACAATTGTTTCAATAGAAATCAATTTTATTGTCCTCTCAATTTTTCCAACCCACCAATTTCCACTACTGATCATGGAAACTTCTTGAAAACACATGGCAATAAATTTTGCTTCTTCTGATGGATACAGGATAGGCAAACAAAATCATCCTGCAAGGTTTCGTAAACAAAAATATTTCTTTCTATGAAAATCAATTTGATTGTCCTCCCATTTTTTTTCCAACCCACCAATTTCCTCTAGTAATCATGGAAATTTCTTGAAAACACATGGCAATAAAATTTTCTTCTTCTGATGGATACAGGATAGACAAACAAAAGCATCCGGCAAGGTTTCCTAAGCAAAAACAATTGTTTCAATAGAAATCAATTTTATTGTCCTCTCAATTTTTCCAACCCACCAATTTCCACTACTGATCATGGAAACTTCTTGAAAACACACATGGAAATAAAATTTTCTTCTTCTGATGGATACAGGATAGACAAACAAAAGCATCCGGCAAGGTTTCCTAAGCAAAAACAATTGTTTCAATAGAAATCAATTTTATTGTCCTCTCAATTTTTCCAACCCACCAATTTCCTCTAGTGATCATGGAAACTTCTTGAATACACTCATGGAAATAAACTTTTCTTCTTCTGATGGATACAGGATAGACAAACAAAAGCATCCGGCAAGGTTTCCTAAGCAAAAACAATTGTTTCAATAGAAATCAATTTTATTGTCCTCTCAATTTTTCCAACCCACCAATTTCCACTACTGATCATGGAAACTTCTTGAAAACACACATGGAAATAAAATTTTCTTCTTCTGATGGATACAGGATAGACAAACAAAAGCATCCGGCAAGGTTTCCTAAGCAAAAACAATTGTTTCAATAGAAATCACTTTTATTGTCCTCTCAATTTTTCCAACCCACCAATTTCCACTACTGATCATGGAAACTTCTTGAAAACACATGGCAATAAATTTTGCTTCTTCTGATGGATACAGGATAGGCAAACAAAATCATCCTGCAAGGTTTCGTAAACAAAAATATTTCTTTCTATGAAAATCAATTTGATTGTCCTCCCATTTTTTTTTCCAACCCACCAATTTCCTCTAGTGATCATGGAAATTTCTTGAAAACACATGGCAATAAAATTTTCTTCTTCTGATGGATACAGGATAGACAAACAAAAGCATCCGGCAAGGTTTCCTAAGCAAAAACAATTGTTTCAATAGAAATCAATTTTATTGTCCTCTCAATTTTTCCAACCCACCAATTTCCTCTAGTGATCATGGAAACTTCTTGAATACACTCATGGAAATAAACTTTTCTTCTTCTGATGGATACAGGATAGACAAACAAAAGCATCCGGCAAGGTTTCCTAAGCAAACACAATTGTTTCAATAGAAATCAATTTTATTGTTCTCTCAATTTTTCCAACCCACCAATTTCCACTACTGATCATGGAAACTTCTTGAAAACACACATGGAAATAAAATTTTCTTCTTCTGATGGATACAGGATAGACAAACAAAAGCATCCGGCAAGGTTTCCTAAGCAAAAACAATTGTTTCAATAGAAATCAATTTTATTGTCCTCTCAATTTTTCCAACCCACCAATTTCCTCTAGTGATCATGGAAACTTCTTGAATACACTCATGGAAATAAACTTTTCTTCTTCTGATGGATACAGGATAGACAAACAAAAGCATCCGGCAAGGTTTCCTAAGCAAAAACAATTGTTTCAATAGAAATCAATTTTATTGTCCTCTCAATTTTTCCAACCCACCAATTTACACTACTGGTCATGGAAATTTCTTGAAAACACATGAGGATACATTTTTAAATTTTTGTTTGATATAGTGAAACAGAATTATTCTGTAAGGTTTTCTAAGGAAAAATAGTTCTTACAATAAAAATCAATTTGATAGTCCTCCCAATTTTTTCCCACCTTCCTATTTTGGGATATTGAAATAAAAAAGTGTGTGCTCACTGGCGCCGCCTTGAGGGTGATATCCAATTTAATCATTACATCATTAAATAGTCCTTGCCCCAGTAACAATTTAGGCTTTATGGTAATTTTATAGCCACTCATACAACCTAGATTGCACTTGTAGCGTGCAATAAAACTTCAGTTGTGACTTGGATTACATTACAGAAAACGTCACACGGTGATCACCTTCCATACAAAAGTCGGACAAAACCTCAAAAGTGGCCCGAATTTGATGAAAAACTTCACATTAGGGTAATTTTGTGACGCTGAATTCATATTTGATGTTTATTTTTTTGTTTTTAAAATCCTCAAAATTTTGGCACTTAGGGTGGTTCGAAAATTCAACATTTAGGAATATAAAGTGCACTATTTCCGAAAATTCATTTTCAAAAAATTAGGTGCGGTGAATTTTTTAGCAGAATACACATTTTTTCAATTGTTGATAATGATAAGACACATCTTTAAATTATATTGCGAACCCTGGGTAGTCAAACGCTACCATGCGTCTCCTTCAGACGTATCATGAAAAATCACCTTTTTTCATACCTCGGGGCAGAAAGGGGCAAAACAAGATACTCATTTTCAGAAAGTACACTAATTTTCAAGTATAATGAACAACAAGCGATCTTTCCGAACCGTTTCTAAAAAAAGTACAGCCACTTTGAATATTATAACTTTGAACTATTGCTCGATTTATTATTTGTTTTTCATGTCTGAGCGAGAAGAAAGGCTTGTATCGACTAAATCGAATGGCAGCTATAAGTCCAGCGAATAACCTTTCAAATGAAATCAGTTTGACCCCAATCGGAATCTTTGAAAAGAGTTTTCCTCAGAATTCATCGTCTATTTCACCTTTGAAGTTCTGTAAAAAATTGAACTCTCGTCTTCGGGACTTAATATTTGAGAAGAGTCTATTCAACCTGTTAAGAAACAGAGAAAAATGTTAAATCACGAAAAATCTAAGATAAAATTTTGAGGTTTTGCCCGGCTAGGCGACACTATGCGTCATTTTCCTAAATTAATAAACTTTACCTAACATGAATTGGAAGTTTTAGTCTCCCTCGCGCCGCCTGATGGGCGAATTCTGTAATTATCTATTCGCCGTCGGGTAGCACTCGACTCGCTGATGAATATTGCCGAAGACATCACACTTCTAAATAATGTTCTCGAGATTCAGAAATTGAAAAATAATACATGCTCACTAGTGGCGCCTGGTCTATCTATTTCAATTAGTTTTGTCCATAATTGCGTAGCTCTTAACCTTCTCTAATTTTTTTCCGAGAACACCTTCTCCTCTAAGTTATTAGACGTTTGTGACATACTAAATTCCACAGTGTGCTGAAAGCTGGTACGCTCACGTTAAACTTATTCAATGATAGTTGCGTTTACGAGAGGTTAGATTTATTTACTCTATTGTATAGCACTCCTGGCGCTGCAGTTATCAATTAATTGGATATCCAATTGCTCTAAATTGTAGGTCTAAGCAAACACAAAACAACTTTACCAAATAAAGTATGGTGCTAAATGTTAACTCAGATGAAATATTCGAGCCCCAATTAGTCGAAATCCCATAAGCTAAGTGATTCCTATTAGGTGGGTACCGCTAATACGAATCCACGTAGTAGGAATCAGCGTAGTAGGAGACCCGACTGTATCAAAATTCAGTATGTAGACAACCTTGGAGAACTTTTTTATCATTCAAATCCATATTGGAAATTGTAAAACAAAACGATGAAAAATTAATTGCGCTATTCAGAAAAAAATATTATTCCTTGAAGAGCTCAAAATTAACCAAGTTAGTACATTTTTTTCTGTCAGCAGTGCTACCGCCAGTTTCTGGACGTAGTCCTGGTAGCACAATCTTCCTGACCAATATAATTACTAAAGCATTTTCTGTTGATTTGAAAGTGATCGATTTGGATTTCAGATCCTTTGTCAGGTGATCTGCAGGGAGCCATGTGGGTATTTTTAAAACTACGTGACAGATTTGTGTATTCCAACGTTGGAATATTCAAACAAATCCATTCAGTCAAACCTTTAGACGTAATCAGCGAGAATGGTTTTATGGTAGTTCAAACTACGCATATCATTTACAATACACGATTAATCGTATCTCTTCTATAAATCGTTATAAGTCAATGGAAGTGTAGTAAGTAAATTGATTAGAGAGAGCCAAATAAAAGTTTTTCAAAAATTCAACGGAAAAAATGAAATTGATCTAATTATTATTTCCTTATTTCAATGAACTTTAACGTTCAATAAAGCGATAAAATATTATCAAGTGATTCATTTTCAATCGCCCTGGTCGGGAGTATTGATTGATTCATAAATGAAATACGATACGACCGTTATAAAATATACTTCCTGAAAAACTCAAATTTTCATGGCGTAATAACGCTATGGAAACAAAAAAAAGTTGTTGCTTTCAGCGTGATTTTCGTGATACCTACTCTCGAATCTCAATAAAACAAAAGAAAAAGAAATATTATCAAAACAAATATATTATTTTGGTTTACAATCTCACAAAATGCGTCATTTAAAATTTTTTCCAAATATTAGTATGATAATTATTCCCTGAGACACTGAGGAAACTTTGCTAAGCTTTCTTACATCTGTGTTCAAAAATGTTTCAAAGCAGTCAAATCCAGTATGAAAATTAATTATAGGGAACCCAAAAATTCGTTCGCTGGTATTTGTGGAATGTCGAAAATATTTGCTTCAACTGTTATAAATTTCATCAGCTTTTCATCAAAGCTGTGTGGAAATCGGTTTCTGAGAAATAAAACCAATCTTACAAAAAATTGTGACATGTGATAATTGATGGAACTTCCAAATAATTTTCAATTTGGCAAGCCTCCATTATTGTTTGGAATAAAGCCAAAGATGTTTTTAAATATGTGTTATCAATTCAACACAAAACCGTTGGTTTCAAACGATCATCAGTTTCAAAATCATCAAATATCAACATGCAATTTCAAAATAGAAAATGTTTTTCCATTATTTGGCGTATAAAGATAAAATAGCATCGCGGTTTGTTTTCGTCTCGTAAAATAATAAAATATCATAGATCTCCCAAGAGAATCGAAAATCATCAAGTTTCAATGAAGAAATTAATTTCAAATCATTTTCAACTATTTCTACATTCAGAATTACTCAAAAACAGTTGTGCTAAAAGCTTTCGATATTTCGAGCTTTCGTAGCACGCCATCTGCATCAACCCAAGGATAACTTTTAGTACACTTGTTTTTCTTTTCGTATCTTTCCACGCTATTTCGCGTGCGACGGTACACTGCGTATCGCGAGGAAAATTGAAAAACGCTGTTATGAAGTTTTCCAAAACGATTTTTTCGGTAGTTTTGTAGGAAATATCGAAGGAACAGCAGGTTGAAAATATTGCTCCACTTTTGCGCACCTATACATACAAATTTTACTTTAGTTGTGTCTGTGCGGGTGGAAAAACTGCTTCTAGTAAAATGGAAATTTTTCAATGAAAAGCGGAAAATATGGAAAATCGGAGAAAATCACGTCCTAGAAAAATTGTTTAGCTATATTGTATTGGAAAAATCAAAATTTTAAACACATGATTGCAAAAACTGTGTGCTTTTTCAACCGGAAAAAGCACACAGTTTTCCGAGTTGGAAAATTTTGAATTTTCCATTTCGGCCAATTCATAGTAAAAACAATTATCTAGGTCGTGATTTTTTTCTTTTTTCCATATTTTGTCATTTTCTTTGAAAATAAAATAAAAAACCGCAAAAAAACACGAAAAATGACGGATTGCCCGACGGGGGCCTTAAGACTAATTTTAACTAAACTAGTAATTTGTCTAAAACTAACACTGAAATCACTTTATTGTTTGCTTTTTTCCTTACATTGTTGTATTTCATAATGATCTAGTATTTTCGGGTGTATTTATTTACTTTTTTTCTGTTATTGTCTAAATTTAAAAACTGAATATTCTAGAACACTTTAATCGGTGAATGATTAGCCTTGGATGAGAGTATGAGGAGATGAATTTAATTAAATTTTGACAGACGCTGTTTTTAGAAAGTGATAGATAAGTTCCATGTATAGAGGATCGCGATACGCCAGGATGTCTCTAAAGGAACATGGATTGGTCTTCCTCGGACTGGTAAAGAATCTACTAATTGTGATCTGGCTTCACGATATTCAGTGCAGGACCAAACAACATGCTCAATGTCATGGTAACCCTCTCCACAAGCACAATGATTACCCTCAGCGAGCCCAATACGACGGAGATGCGCATCTGAAGTATAATGATTGGACATGAGCCTAGACATCACACGGATGAAGTCCCGACTTACATCCAATCCTTTGAACCATGTCTTCGTTGATACTTTAGGGATAATTGAGTGTAGCCATCGTCCCATATCTCCGTTGTCCCAAGATGTTTGCCAACTAGCAAGTGTCCTCTGTCGAGAAGCGCTATAAAATTCATTGTAAGCGATGGGTCTATCATATATCTAGTGCACCAATCTTGGCTAAATTATCAGCTTTCTCATTGCCCACAATAGAGCAATGGGCGGGGAGCCACACTAGGGTAAATTTATAACATTTTCTTCTTAGGTTACTCAGAGATTCTCGTATCTTCCCCAGAAAGAATGGATCGTGATTACCAATCCTCTTTGAGCGTAGAGCTGCAATTGTGCTGAGACTATCAGTGAGGATAAAGTAATGGTTCGGGGGTAAAGTATTAATTAATTGCAAACTGTAGTGAATTGCTGCTAGTTCCGCTATATAAACAGAGGCGGGTTCTGCAAGTTTGAGAGAAATTGAAAAATTATTGTTGAAAATACCGAAACCAGTGGCCTCACTGATTCGTGACCCATCAGTGTCAAACATTTTAAGGCAGTCTATGTGTTGATATTTACTTGTGAATATTTTAGGGATCTCCCGCGAGTGTAGATGATCCGGAATTCCACGAATCTCTGCTTGCATGGATGTGTCAAAGAATAAAGTGGATTCAGGAGTATCTAGTATATTGACGTATGTGGGAACATACCCAGTAGGCGTTATTTCTTGTGA